>NW_018127941.1:966655-970999 GCF_001952655.1 Monopterus albus | reverse complement strand
GAACACAAAACAGTAGCTGGCTAGGGGATAAATACATACAAAAACAATGACAACGCACGGTGTAAAGTTGGCCTAGAGACTAGAAAGAACTGGCAAGTGACTGAGGAGTGAAACCGGGTAATATAGTGAGCAACCTAATCAAGTGCAGCTGGTGATAAGGGAGTGAGGAACAGGTGAACGTGATTAGTGTTAATGGGCAAGAGACAGTAGGAAAGGTGAGGGAGGCCAGAGCGGCCGAGCAAACCTGACAGCTACAAGTCATATGAGCCCTACTCTTAGCCTATATTTGTTTAATTTTGGTAAAGGATGCTGAATTAGCAGCAGGTCTGTCTGAACAGTACCCATGGATGTGCAGATAACTGTCACTAGGTTAGTTAGTCTGATGCTGAAGAAATCTTTCTCAGGAAAGTTGTTTTCTGTGATTTCTGGGTAGATTTATAGATGTATAGTCATGATGGACATCACAGATAAGGATGCGCTTGGGAAGTGTAAGTCACTCTGAATTATATCAGGACTGTATGGTTTTCATGACTCAGTTTCACCTCACACACTTGCTGCCTCATGTCTCCCACTGCAGCTCCCCTTCAACCCTCATGCATCTCCTTGAGGAGGTTAACATGCTGTCCAGAACACTGAGTATTTTATTACCTAACTCCCCCTGTAATGTTAATCCTGTCCAAATGTGGCTTTAGGGCACCTTAGCATGACAAGAGTCAGCTTAATGTACATCACATAATTGACACATTGTATAAGTAAAACCCTTAAAAATATTTTTTTTTTTGCACTACATCTGTGCAAACTCAGCAATGCTTAATACATTTGTGCCTAAATTATAAAATCTGTTTCATAATCAGTCACTTTATATTAATTCATAATCAACCTTCTGTGCCTTCTCTGTCTGAATATGAGTATGAGATAAGCTGATGACTTAGTTCCACTCCTGCAGAATAATATTATGTTTGTCCATATCCAAAGTGATTTGTTGGATGCATCTTCATTTGTGTGTGTCAACAGACTGTGCGCAGATCTGCTGTGGCAGAGTGGCACAGACTGAAGGAGGATATAAAAAGGCAGACTGCTTGCCCTTTGATCAGGTCTGATTTTTTTTTTTTTTTTATCATGGCCATTGAGCTGATCTCTGTGTCTGATGTTTCTATGGAATAATAAACCAATTTATTTATGATGTCGTTTTTGTTGTTCTCCATGTAACAGTAGCAGATTCATCTAAACCTGTCCTCTACTGTACATATATTCCTGTGGGTATGAGAGAAATGATAAAAGCTGAAGATGGAAGGGTTTTCCTCTAAAGTAAAGCTTATTTATGCACAAAGCTCACTTACAACTTTCATTATGTTTTTTTTCTTTCTTTTATACTGTATATTAGCTATTATATTATATTATATTATATTAACTATTATACTATATATTTTATACTGTATTTTCTGCTATATGCTTTACTGCTCCTGCAGATGCATATGGGATACAGACAGTCAAATTGATATTTTAATACATTTTAATAAATTTCCTTGCTCAAACAAGAAAACTGATTTAACTCACATCAGATCAGTTCTTGTTTTAGACACAGTGAATGTGAATACACACTGAATACAAGCCACCTTAAATCTTAAGAAATGGGAGACATATAGTCAATTCAGTCCTCAGCCTGATGATGACGTTTGTGCCAGAATGTAGGGACAAAACCCATCGATGCTGCAATATGCTCCTTATTGATAAAATATTTGTACGCATAGCTGAACAGCAGCATTGATGCCTCGACTGGCTGGCCCTGAAATCAATACAGCCTCTTGAGCCTCCTTTAAGGGGCTGCATTGAGGGTTTTCCTTCACACTATTCCAGTCCAATTGTTGGCATTTTTTTTCCTTTTAAAGGCTACCTGTGTAGAGACTCCCACAGTCCAGCGTGTGGCAGATGTTACACCAGTGAGAAGCATTCGCTCACTCAGCTGGATTTAAATGATGACATACAGCTCAGAGCTGCAATTTTCTGCATTTCAACAGGCCACGCTGTGTCAAATGTGCTGTGATTGCTGTGCTACCTCATAAACAAATCATGAAAAGCTGATCAGAAAAGTAAGGCATCACAGGTGCTTGCATTTAAGACGTTTTGTATCGACCCTTCCAAAACTAGATGCTCTCTCTCTTTTTTTTTGTTCTGTGCAGCGGCTGCTGCAAGCACAGGATGTGTCTTTGGGGTCGAGGTTGTTAGTGCAGGATGACAAAGCAGCCATAAACGACTGTTGGTTAAGTGATACATTATTAAATTTTATGTGATAGGAAGTCACTGAGGATAATGTGTGAGGTGTGTTGATTCAGTACATGAGTACATGAGCTGGTGTCTCAGGAAGAAGTGATCTCTGTGCACTGACATATGCACAGCTGCAGCGTTGAGCAATATACATATAGTACTGTATAGCTAACCATATACAGTGTCCAACAACATCAACTATTGTATTTACAAAGCATTTACAAATCCTGTCTGTTTAATCCAGTTTTATTTGGTTGTATTCTTTGAAGACAGATTTGATCCTCCTGGGCGTGGAGGACACCTGTGTTCCACAGAGCTCTGTAGAGATGTTCTACCATTCTTTACAAATGGTTCAGTGGCTCTCCACTGGAGGGCTTGCTGAGTTCTGGTCATATCTGTCTCTTTTTCTCCTTTAAAAACTCTTGTGTGATTTTATGTGATTCCTCTCCTAACAAGCATGTTGACACTGTGAGTCATCATTCCATTCAGTATTTCTGTGTACAAAGGTACATTCACAGTGCCATTTATAAATCTACATGCTGAACTCTATCTGAACCTAACACATTTACTTCGGGTTTATAAGACCAAAGAGTGCATTGCCACTAATCATCTTGATGTTTTGTGCCATTTTACAGGCAGTGGTTTTCTTCCTGTACACCCTCCATAGAGGCTGACTTCATGCAACGTCCTTCACACTGTCTGATCAGTCACTGAAACACCAATTTCCTCAGACAGTCCTTGTGCAAAGTCAGAAATACTTTCCCATCTGTTTTTTAAGCAACAGTGAATAAATTGGAATTGTGTGTGGTGTCATTTTTCTTTTCTTTTTTTTTTTTGTTCAGTAGCCTACTGGTGCTCTCATCAAGTTTCACATTCAAGTTTCTTACTTGTTCAGGCAGTTCCTTACCATGTGGAGCCATGTTGCATTAGAAACAACCCAGGACAAAAATGAGACAGCTGTTGTTGCACTAAGGCTGCACTTTGTTTTCAGTGTTTTCTATTTAACCTGCTGTGTTTCATTATACAGACATTCAAATCTAATATCTAGACTTTATGTTAAAGATGATACACTTATTGCCCTGCGATGGATTGGCGACCTGTCCAGGGTGTACCCCGCCTTCGCCCGATTGCCAGCCAGGATTGGCTCCCCCCCCCCGTGACCCTTTTCAGGGATTAAGCGGCAAAAAATGAATGAATGAATGAATGAATGATGCACTTATTGTAAAATGGTACAATTTTTCTTCCGGATGTCAGGAAATCAACCAGACATAGCCTCCGGCTGCAACCGTGGAAGGACTCCCTCATTCCTCTTTTTGCCAGGGTTCTCAAAGGGTTCTGGTCAGTAGACTCAGTCCCTTCATCCAACCAGATACCACAGTTTGCACTTAATACCTTTTTTGGCCTGCACACTGTCGTTCTTCAGAATTTGTTTGCATACTGCGTTCAGTATTCTTGTAACTGTTCATGACTGCTTTTGACCGGTTAGGTCCAGCCTCAGATTCTACTTCCCCTTTCTTTAGAAAACTTATCATCTTAATACTTAACACAGGACAGAAAACCCACCTCTGCTTGAAATACAAAAGTTCCCAGTATCGCTTTCAACTGAACAATCAGAATTACACACAGATTTTCCACAAAACCATTAATGCTTTAAAATCAAAACATGGATCTTTATAATTTGAATACTTGACTAAACATTGATTATTGATTAGACATTGATTAAAACTGTATTTATCAATCAAATCTTTACTTTATACGTGGAACATGATTTTTTATTACTTTCTCAGTGTCTTTCTAATTTTTCATCACACTCCTCTCTCTCTCACACACACACACACACACACAATTTCACTTCCCCTGTTCAGGGATGTGTGTCTTACTTCCTCTTTTTGTGACTCAGCATTCTCCACTCTTTATGATGAGATTGGATATAAAAGCACTTTTCACCATTCCATTCCATGCAATACAATCATTTTACATTTTATTCTTACACATTCTCTAATTAGGGGCAGCACTGTGGCACAGTGGCACAGTGGTTAGCGCCGTTGCCTCACAGCGAGAAGGTTCCAGATTCGAGCC
>NW_018127941.1:964886-965278 GCF_001952655.1 Monopterus albus | reverse complement strand
AAGGTCTGTCTTTGTGAGGTGTTTTTAAAGATCTGCATATTCAGGTCAGAATTATTAAGAGGCAGACATTGTGATTGGAACCTCCAACCCCGCAAGTTGGGAGACTACTGCTCTACTCACTGAACCCCAGTCACCCCCCAAAAGCGAATTCCCATACCGGGAGTTGAACCCGGGCCACCTGGGTGAGAGCCAGGAATCCTAACCGCTAGACCATATGGGAGTGCAAAGCTGTTTTTGTGAGGTGTTTTTAAAGATCTGCATATTCAGGTCAGAATTATTAAGAGGCAGACATTGTGATTGGAACCTCCAACCCCCAAAGTTGTGAGACTACCGCTCTACTCACTGAACCCCAGTCACCCCCCCAAAAGCATATTCTCATACCGGGAGTTGAA
>NW_018127941.1:930460-950224 GCF_001952655.1 Monopterus albus | reverse complement strand
CTGGCCACCTGGGTGAAAACCAGAAATTCTAACCGCTAGAGCATATGGGACTGACGGTCTACCTTTGTGAGGTGTTTTTAAAGATCTGCATATTCAGGTCAGAATTATTAAGAGGCAGACATTGTGATAAGAATGTTCAACCACCCCCCACCATTTGGGACACAACAGCTCTACTCACTGAACCCCAGTCACCCCCCAAAAGTACATTCCCATACCGGGAGTTGAACCCGGGCCACCTGGGTGAAAACCAGGAATCCTAACCGCTAGACCATATGGGCCTTTAGTGTGTTAGCATGCTAACATTAAACTAGCTGAGGCTGATGAGGAGTCATTATAGTTTTGCTTCACTTTTGGATGATATAAAATTTTACCTAACGAGGTGCCAGATAGAAAGTTCACAGACGTTATTACAATACATCCCAAGTGGGACCGAGTTGTTTGGGAGACCTCATAATGTGACTGAATAGTTAAAGTGCTAAGAATATTCTAACCAAAGTACAAAGATAGTTTAAATTATATAAATTGTGGCTGTAACTGCAAAAATGTGAAAGAACTCAAACACACACTCCTATACTGTTAGTGACATAACAGAGATATTCTATGTGCTGGAGCTACATGCTTTTCACTCAGACAGGGAGAACTAGAACACTAGTATCTTTACATTAACAAAGAAATGTCCCTGCCAAATACCTGAAGGTATATGAATATTTCTGTATGTCAGCTACACTCCTGCAGAAATACAGTGTAATGCAGTGCTTGGGGTTACAATGGTAAATAATTGCCATGCTCTCTTGGTGCTGTTTGCTCCTTAAGAGCGTAACCATGACAGGTTATTTAGTTGATTTGCTACGTGTCATGTTGTTACTATTCATAGTAATGGTATGACAACTATTTCTGCAAAGAATGTTTGTCATAACATAAAGGCTGCAGGGTGTGGTGGTGATAATGTCCTCAGCTCTGTAATTCTTGTCTGATTGTTCTATTTATCCTTCTCTCAGTGACTGAAACTGAGCAGAGAAACCTATTAAGTTAAAACAAGTGCCCTGTGTGTTTTCAAAATAGCCCTCTTAAAATTACAGTTACTGTAATATAAATCTCATCTCTTGGATCCCTCTGACTCCAAATGACTTAGGTGACTGACTTATGGCTTCAAACACTGTTTTAATTATTGTCAATTTCTAATTTTGTAAGGTGTTTTTAAAGCACTGCATATTCAGGTCAGAATTATTAAGAGGCAGACATTGTGATTGGAACCTTCAACCACCCCCCATTTGGGACACAATCACTCTACTCACTGAACCCCAGTCACCCCACAAAAGTATATTCCCATACCGGGAGTTGAACCCTGGCCACCGGGGTGAGAGCCATGAATCCTTACCGCTAGACCATATGGGAGTGCAAAGCTGTCCTGTGCTCCTTGGCTCTCTCTGGGACCTGTTTTTACAGGCTTGCCGACACATTTAACATTTTAATGATATTAAACAGTGTCCTCAGAGGTTTTGTTGAAGAACTTTGTTTAGCCATACATTCTTTACACCATTTTAAGACACTCCCTAAACACTAATTCAGTGCCTGCCCCACAGGTACAGAGACTTGTTCCAGGTGCTGTTGACAGCAATGGTGGCTGAAACCAGGATAGACTCACACTAGCAGACTGAAGGTGGAATCCATACTCCCAGTCATGAATTGCTACTAACATCTAATATGCACACAGTGCAGTGTGTGGTCATTGAAAATGTGCTTTGATATATGCTCTTCACACAAAATTAGTCAAGGCCAATGAGTCTGAGCTTGAAAAAAGAATTACTCGTATCTTTTTCTTTTGATAAAAAATGAAAACGGTTCCCACAGACCCAAACACCATTAATCAGTTCCTGATTGACTTATAATTATTTGCTTGTAAAGAATTTCTATAAACAATACAGTATGTATAAGATTTTGTATCAGTGTATTTACTCTCTACAATATATAAACATAAAAATAAAAACTAGCTCAAAATTAAAAGTTCAGTTCAGCATGGGTTTGTGCAGCTCATCACACATGACCTTCGAGAAGGCCAACAAAAAGGGGAACAAACAGTCATGGGAGACAAGCTTCATACTCAGTAGTAGCAAATCCATAATCCTGCATATAGCCGAAAACTCCTGTGGAATCATCAGATATCATGTTAACTGCTATTCTCCAAGCAGTAATAAATAAATACATTTCACTCAGTCTCTGGTCATTATTTTGTGTTGCTTTCATTACGAGTAAAGAACAAAGAATACACAAGATGCATAAAAATAATTACATTTTCAATCTATCCCCCAGGGGAAAAGCAGAGTCAAGTGATCATTTTCTGAATTCATCACTCTTTTGCATGTAAGTAGTCATGACCCACTGCTGATTTAAAAAGCATGGATTATAGCTGCTTCAGCAATAAACGGGACAGAGAAGCCCCAGATGTCCTCGTTGTAAAACAATCTGATTATTCCCACAGTGCATCTTTTGTGGTTACTTGGTGTTGCACTAAATAACCATAATGGAAAATGTGCCTTTTTATTTTAATTTATTGGCAGCATTCATGTAGATACTGTAATCATCTAAGTTAATTACAGATTTACCAACACATGGAAGGCCACTGAGCTGATACATCATATTAAACAAATGTACCTTGTTGTGTAATCTAAATGGGTGTTTTGTGTTTAGATGAGCAGGAGCCCTGACAATGACAAGAATGGTCCTAGTGAGTATGGTCACATCATGTTCCACAGTCAGAGTAGGCGTCCTCCACCTCTGTGTCTGGCTTGTCAGGACTGATGCCAGACAGAGGGAAATCATTATGTCTATGACCCAGATAGCATCTGCATATTCATGCCAGGTAAATGACTTTTTTGTATGTTCATCTGGATGAAATGTTTATGCTTTTTTTCTCACCACTCAACTCCATTTGTTGAATTAACATACAACACAAGGTCAAAAGTAATCAGGCTACAAATAGAAAATCCATGTCAGTTTAATTAGTTCAGAAGTTTGTGAATGATAGGTTAAAGCCCAGCATAATCCTTTTCGCTTTATTTGTTAAAATATTATTTTGAGTGAAATTTATGACATGCATAATTTCATGGGCAACAGCTGCAGCCATGGTTTTATTATTGTACAAGGTTTGCCATTTATAATGTACAAACATTATCTCCCTTTCACTGAAGGTTTACAATACCAATACGTAAATAATTATATTACTGATCAATCAAACACTGCCTGTAAAATATAATTACTGTGGTTGTCTTTAAATAGCCACGATTGCCATAACAGTAAAACTGTTATTTCACTGATCAAAACATTCCGTCAAATTATACTACAGAGAGCAAAGGTTAAAACAAAGCCGACAGCATTTTCAGACTCTATATCCAGTGTGCACACTGGCACTGTACAGAGCAGTGGACATATGCTGCAGACAGTAATCAAGTGACCATTTATACACTCTGCTTATTCTTGGCTGTATAAAGAAAGATGCAACTAGTAAATCAATAGCGTAGGGATTCAGTTTTTCTCTGTTTAGTCCAGAAGGAGCAAACTAGATGGAAATGCACTAAGAAAGCCACAGAGAGCAGCAGCAATATTAATGCATCAGGTTTTGTCAGGCCTACTGCTTGGCAACCTGATCATACTCATTTTATCATTCATGTATCTGTGGCCCTGGAAGGTTCAGACTGTATTTGGGAATGGGATTTCTATGAAACAGAACCTATTGCTGGAGCATTGCATTAGTGGATCCATTTTCTTGAGCTCTCAAATCAAAATTACCCATTGAACCTTATCCCCTGTAAATTGTCTCCTGGCTGAAGAAATGACTTAGTCAAGTGCATAATCCCAGGTGATGCAAACTCTAATGTAGATAGCAATAATTAAAAAATCATTTTAGAGCCCTAGTGATGTTATTAGACATGGTGCTGGCTCCATAAACAGAGGCACATATTACTATTAAATTTAGTGGTGTTGCCTTTTAACCCTCTAGAGCACCTCTTTGAAAGAGTTTTGTTTGTCAGACAAACTTTCTTTCTCTTGTGTTTCTTGAACAAGGTGTTCCCCCCCCCCGCTGGTGTGAACTGCTTAATGTGGGTGCTGCTAAAATAGAATGCACTCTGGGTATTTGTAGTTATTTCCTCTCTACCACCTTTTTAATTCACAAATCAGTACATTTCGTCCCTCATTTGGAACTGATTCAAACCAAAATTTGACATTTCTAGTCAGAATGAGATTTTTTTAATCTTACCGTAGAGAGTGCTTCTTCACTGTGACAAATTTTATTCACTCACAACAAAAGTCATCTGTTATGAAGCAACAGTCAGTCAGCACCTACTGCCATAACTGATGGTCAGGAAATGTCTATATGCTCCTGGCCAGTGTTAGGCAAACTTGGAAAGTAGTAGGTTAGTTAAAGCTACTTAGGAAAGGTAGCTCAAACTGCTTTTTAAAAATGATCAAATTGAAAATGTACATACAAAATTATAACAAAGTACAAAAGAGTCACATGCCAGCAAAAATGCCTCTCAGATGAGTTTATAACCTGAGACCTAAAGCTGTCCTAAACTAAACTGTCCCATCTGGGCTTTTCACAAGAAGGAAATTTACCAGGAACTTTATGTTTTTCTTGTAAACAAATCTGGATTTTGCTTTATCTGGCTACAGCCAAAACAGTAAAGAGAGAAATATTTAACTTTTTTAGACTGTTTGACTGACTTGAGCACTGGTAAAAAAAAAAGGACTTGTCTTGTCAGTTCTGTAACATATGACTTGTACAGTCTTACCACCTAAAACAGTCTCCAAATTGCTCCTTGTGAGACAGTGTGAACACCTTGAACACTGCTCTAAATAATGGACCGATCCTACTTGTCAGAGCAGAATCTCTTGTTTGTACGACACACAGGTGCCTCTCAAAGCTCATATCCAGGTGGTGGTTGAGTTTGGCATTGAAAATGTTTGTGCTGGTGATGAAAAGCTGCTCACATGCAGCACTGTAGAATAAAAATAAAATTCATTCTTTTCCTTTTAGGGCTCAAAGCTGTTTGTAGCTTTAGTAATTAATGACACAAAAATGGCAAAAAAAAACTATTTATCTACTTGAATCACTATGCAAGCACAAATGTAGCTGAACTACCAACAAGCTACTGCAAAATATTATTAAATTAATTACATACAAGAAAATGAACTATTTCAAAAACATCAGAATCTCTGCAACTCTGGTGGAAAGCAAACAAAACCACTACATCATCATTAACACCATGTAGATACACTCCAATTTGGCACAACGCTGACTTTCAACTGCATAACAATCCCATCTACTTTCCAACATGGCAACACAAAGGAATAACTCACCTTCATCATCTAATTGAAAACAACCAGTTTATATCATTTAATACATTAGTCCAGAAGTACCGAGCCGGGAGAGGAGAATTTCTCCAGTACCAAAAGTTAAAATCCATAATTAAATCAAAGTTCAATATAATCAACAACACCCTGCAACCTTCCATGCTAGCTGAGGAAATAATGAAATTTATAAAGTCAAAGAAGATAATATCTAAACTTTATGAACTAATGTCAAATACAGATAGAACAATAACAATACCAATGACTAAATGGGATACAGATTTGTCGCTCCCCCCAGCCTTGACTTCTGGACCAAGATCTGTAATAAGAATCTTTTCCGTGATTATCAATATAAACTTACAGCTTATACAATATAAGACTATTCACAAGACTCACATCACACGAGGTAAAATGTTTAAAATGGGTTTCACTGATACAGATACCTGCTCACAATGCACTCTGGGTTGTGCTGATGATTACCTTCATGCTACTTGGACCTGTCAACCCATTTACTCTCTCTGGGTAGTGGTGACAGTGAAACTCTCCACCATCTTGAGCTGTAGAATCCCCCCATCCCCGTCACTCTGCCTGCTCGGTAATGGCACAAAAGTCAACCAGCTACCAATTAAATATAAAAACCCACTTCTTATCTCACTAACTATCATCAAGAAAACAATCTTAAAAATCTAAAAACTCATTACATATCAACCAATGTACCAACCTTCTCATAGAATACATCACACTAGAGAAAATATCATCCACCCATAAGAATAATATACCAACTTTTACTGACACTTGGAATCCATTTCTAATCTCTTTTAACTTAAACCAGATACCTGAGGCAGAAGCCACGCACATTCCCACAAACTCCTAAAAATATAACAAGCTGCTTTTTACTTCATTATGGTTACTGTCACTAGTCCTCATGGTCCATGGTTCTGTTTTGAGTATCACACCTATCAAACCAAATTAACTGAGAATATTACCCCCCCTTTCTAATCATTTACTGATATGTTAATTTCACTTATTTTTGTCTTATGAATGTGTTTACATATATATCTGAGTGTATACATAAGTATGTGAATGGAAAAGTATAGAGTATATGATTGATATTGCTTTTACTTTTTCCCCTTTTCTTCTTTGTTATTTTCTTACTACAATCATTCCTTTACATTTATACCCCCTCCACTTTCCTAGTTTATTTGGTTTAATTCTATTTTCCCTTAAGTAATGAATATCAGTCTGCATAGAGTTGGATACACACACACTACACACACACACAACTCAATACCCTCAATTAATAATCCCTTTGCCTCTTTTGTTAATGTCTGTTGTCTCATTTGTCTCATGTAGTATGTTATGTGCTTTGTCCTGTAAATGTGTTATTTTGTGTTGCAATAAAAAGAAAATTTAAAAAGTACAAAACTGCCCAAAAATAAATTAATCAATGAATTACATAGATATAGTGAAACTACTCCCCAACAGTGGCCACGTCCACACCTGAATCTAAACACATTTATTTTGGTTCCATCTGACAAATGACTACCTTGCCAGTATTCATCAGCTTCTATTCATGATGATGGTTTAATCTTGCAGTTTTGTGCCATTTTGTGAGCAGCAGTTTCTTTTTTGATGCTGCCTGTAGAGGCTGACTACATGCAATGTCTTTCAGGCTGTGTGGTCACAGATACTCCTTGTACCAAACCTGAAGTACTTACCTGCCTGTTTGCCAATACCAGGTTGTGAAAATAGCGAACTGGGTGTGGAGTCATTTCTTGAGGACGTCCACTGTGCCTTCTGTTTTTGGTAGTGTGGCTCTTCCTGCAGCTGTATCTCAGCTTATGTTCAGTAGCCTACAGATGCTCTTGTACCTTCTCCCTTCTTTACGAGGTCTTACAGGCTGGTTTCTTACTTGTTCAGGCAAAGCCTCTTTATGTAGAGCTATGTTCCAATAGACACAGCAAACTGACAAAGCTGTGGTATTCACTGGTAACTATTTTACAACCGTGTTCATCTAATTTGGCTTAAATGGAAATATAATAATAATCATGTTGCAGTAATCACTTGTAAATTGACATCTGTTGCACTTTGGTGCCCATATTTTCAGCGTAGTCTTTCTTTACTGTAACATGGTACAATATGAATCACTGAACATCTGAATGATATTGCAATAGACTGTACTTGGTTTTGTTGTATGCTGTAGATACTGCAACTCTTTTGTTAGGTTCCTTATTTTTTAAGCCATAATAGCAACATCCCTCAATATATGCCAATGAAATTTTCATTTGGCTACTCATTGTGCCCAGAGGATGATCCCCTGACATCTTATCTGAGACCAACATGAGGTTGACATTTGTTCAGTTATTCATGTCCTAACTTCTGTGATGCCTTAAAGTTTCCTCGAGCCCAGTCAACAGATCCATCCATCCATACCACTTATCCTGAACAGGGTTACGGGGGAGGTGGGGGGCCAGCTGACATCGGGTGAGAGGCAGGGTACACCCTGGACAGATCACCAGTCTATTGCAATCTATTGCACTTACATACAGACAGACAACCACACACACCCACACTCACTCCTACGGGTAATTTAGAGTCGCTGCATGTTTTTTGGAATGTGGGAGGAAGCTGGAGTACCCAGAGAGAACCCATGCAGGCACAGGGAGAACATGCCAATCAACAGATCAAAATTTTAATTTGTCTAACCCACAGATTGTATATAAATATTGACAACGTGTCACCACTTCCCTCCGCTGTGCAAAAGTGAAGCCAAAATATCACGAACACGACAGCTGCTGTCTTGGCATTCTGCAACCAGATTTTGTGCAGTAGCAACCAGAAGTGGAGTGACAGCATCAGACCACTGATCAAAGCTATCAAATCATTTGAAATATACTTCTGTATCATCAAATAGCTTATTACATTTTGCCAAAAATGACAGAAATTACATCTGGGAAAAATATATTTGATTTGTACTTGGAGTTTTTATTTTGGTTCATGTTCCCTCTGTTAACATGGAGAGGGCAGGATTTATGAGCTACTGCAACCAGGGGGCAATCGACTGGCACTGGTTTCTGGGAGCTGTTGTGCTCACACTGTCATTTGATACATTGACATACTAAAATAACAGTGATAGCTGCTTTACCATCAGCGTGTTAGTCATTGTGAGCATGTTGGCACGCTGGTGTTAGCATTTAACTGTAATTACAGCCTCAAAGAGCTCTGCATGTCTGTAGACTTGTTTTAAAACATAAGAGTACAAAAAATATTGTCTGTTGTCACGGGTCATAAAATGACAACCGAGGTTCATGATTTGTAACAAATGTTTTCCTGGAACCTGCCCATCAGTGTCAGGGAAGACAAGTGGAATGTTTATTGTCTCTGTCCCTCAGCCTGACAAAACTTCTCTAATAACAGCAGATGAGCGCATCCCTTGTGGAGAACAGAATCTGAAACTTTACTGAAACTCATAAAAGATACTGTAAGTGTGTGGATGAAAAGCTGAGTATGAAAATTCCTAATTTCCCCAAGTCCTAAACTAAACAGTTTTACTTTAACAGGAAAAGTAGTCTGTTGCAGTTAATTAGTTAAACAGATTCAGATCAGATGTATAACACTGAAATTAATGATGGGAAAACGTCCTACTGGACTGATCTCTTCTGGTAAGAGAATGTGTTTCTTTGCAGACTATTTGCATGTTTAGAGCATGTAGGTTAATTAAGAACTCTGTCATAACAGTCTATGATGGTTTTACATTGACCTAAATTAGGGTGACCTGCAGGAAGCTGTTTTCTACATTCACTGTTTTGGTTTTCATCATGTTTCATAGGATGATGAGGTCACACCACCGTATCAACCATTAGGCCTCAGTGTGTGAAGCCTGTTAAAGATTTGATAACAGCCTCATCCAGTCTTTGTTCATAATGTCTGGTGGAGTCTACAATATAATACATGTAAAACTGCTTCCTCGCATTGATTGTTCATGTCCTCGCTGGAAAGATTTTTAAAATCATGTTCTTGAACAATTTTTTACAGTCATCATTAGACTTAGAGTCAACTGTAATACACTGGCAGCTTTTTTCCAAAACAGCTGATCATTTGTGACTGTGAGGGTAACCAAAAAAGTGGTCCGTGGGAGGCTCTGCTTTCACAATGATTTCCAGTGAAGCATACCCAAGAGTTCTATTTCTTTGGTTTTCTCCCAGTTAATCGAACTTGCATATAGCTCATCATGTTAGAAACGCATGTTGTCTGCTGAGCAGCAGCTACAGTAGGCTATATCTGTGACTGTGGCAGGTGCATTCCTCTCGGACAGTATCACTTCAGTCCTCCCAGATCTCAAATGTGTTGTGTTCACCAGATATTTGCTTCAGTGACAGTTACATTACTGTCACCATATTTGTGTCCGCGAGCAATCCGAACATGAAACAGAAGGATGTGAACCATTTCCAATTTTCTGTTTAAAAGGCTGTGAATATTGGTTCTTAGATCTCCCACAGTGCACAGAAACAATGTCACTTCTCATGGTGAGCAATTTGTTTTCTATTTGCAAGTCCACCTGCGTCTCTGCACAGGTCACCTAAACCCCAGGCTATTCATGTCATCCTCAAGTGACCTTTTAAGAAATGCCTCCAAATTGACTTTGTCACCTGTTTTACTTTTTTCTTTTTCTTTTACTCGGCGACTCATTAGACCATTTCCATTTCAACAGATGGATTTTGAGAAGCATGTGTGACAGTCATGCCCTGTGTGTCTCAAATATTTCTGATCTGTTTAGAGGAAGCATTTTCACTTCTCAGCTGTGGCACAAAATGTGAACCTACACCCACAGTAACTGCTCCATTTAAATCACTAATATTAAATGGGGTCAGTGGAACAACAACGCCTCCGAATAGATGGAAAAATCTATTTATTCTCAAGGGACCACAGAGGGCAACTAAAAAATCTTTTTTTTTTTTTTTATTCTGGGTGGTATGTGAAGAGAAATAACTTTCCTAAAACAAAAGCCACTTAATGTGGTGTGTTGGATCCACTCTCAGAAGTGCAGATGGAAAATGTGATGATTAGAGCATCTCCAAAGGTTAAGAGAGGTGTTGCTGACAGAAGTCACTAAACGCTTTGAAAGATACTGATGTAGTGCCCCTGTCCCTGTCAAAAAATGGTCCACTACTGAACCTATGAACAACTTGTCATCTAAACAATTTGTATGCTTTGTATTTCTGTTACTGTGGGAGTATTTTACTATACTTGACTTTCAATACTTAATGTTGAATTTGCTGACTGGAAAAGGGCAAAACAAAAGCCATCATTATCAGGTTAGGCTGCCTTTTCTTTCAACACCATGAAATGATGCTACAGGATGTGTCTGCCATGGTTCAACAGTCTCCACGGGTCTGTGTTTTCACTCAAGTAAAATGTCTCACATTATTCCCACAGGACAGAGAGATACTATTGTTTCTTGGTGGTCTTGAATCCCTGAGGATGTTTTTCTGGACATATTTTGATTTTGTTCCTCTGGGCTGAAAATATGTAGCAAAGGTCAAGGCCCTACATTTCTGTCACGCCTTTCACTTGTCTTGTACTTGTTATCAGAGAGAAGCTCGATAGCATTCTTCAGAACAACATCTCCCAATTTTCACAGCTGTGTTAGGTCTTTCATGAAGAGCCAGGGCTTTAGAGGAACCATTTTAAAATGACATCAGTATTCCTTTACATGTGATTTGAGATTTTTCTGCGGTCAACAGTCATTTACCAGGTGTGAATCACACACAGACTACATGCACACACAGATTTCTTTCCACCCACTCGCGCCTGAGCCAGCTTCTGTCAGTGTAAACACTATGGAAGAACAAGAAACCAGATAACAAGCCTTCAGCCTGTCACAAAGCACTTAAAGCAATAGTTCAACATTAGGAGAAAAGCTCTTTTTTCAGTTGAGAGTTAAATGAGAAGATTGATACCACTTTCATATGTTTATCCAATAAACAGGACACCACAGCCAGCAGCTAGTTACTCTAGTTACCCAAGACTAGCTAGCTTGACTCTATCGAAAGGTGACAAAATTCACCTACTAGTAGAGCTCACAAATTAATATGTCTCATTTATTTAATCTGTACAAAAACCAATGGGGACAAATGACAGCTTGTGGTTTTACAGGGAGTGCAGCATGTGTCTATTAGGTTGAGCACAGTGAGAGCTTTAATGTGTTAACTAGTGAACTTAAGTGAGGTGAATTTTCACATTGCATCATTCGTGCATTGTGCAGGCTAGGTGCAAATCCCAGTTCCCTTAATTGCATCCATGTTTCCCTCACTTGTATCTGTTCCTTGTGTCCTAGTCCCACCCACGTAAAATGCGACAACAGAGGAATCAAGAAAACTGTTTTATACCGACATGAGATGTCTTTTCCTCTTATCCTTCATCCGAAGCATCCTATCACTAGCTGATTTCTGATAAAGGGGTGCATTGGTCCATAAGCTGAAGGATGCTTTATGTTTATCCTTGCTCATGGCTCCTACAGCAGCCTCCTCACTCCTCAGAGCAAGAATAACAGGGCATATCTCAAATCTCTTATGATCATTCTTCAGTCCTTGTTCATATAGAATGACTTCTGGACTGAGGACAGCCCAAGACTCTTATCTGTTCTGAGGAGTATTTATACCAAACTAAGCTGCCTTATCCTGGCTGCAGCATTTAGCATACAGACAGGAGAGAGGTGTCAATCTTCTTATCAAACACTTATATTTCTGGCTATTGTTGTATTTCCCAAAATGTCAAACTATTCCTTATACACTACCTGTCTTCTAAATTTGACCATTTACATGTATAGATGAAGCCTGTGGGAAGTCTTTTTTTATTCTTTCTTTTTTTACTTACACCAACAAACATTCATAGCCAATGTACAAAGTAGTCTAGCTTGGGTAGTATAGATAAATCTATTCTTTAAATAAATACTGCACTAAAAGGACACAGCCATCGAGTGTGGCATAGAAATTATTGGACAAAGATTTTAATGCTGCTTTCATTCTATACTGTTCTGGGCATTTTGAAGCTCAACACCTTTATAAAAAGATTCAGTGTTGGCAGATGGTTCACTCTGCCCCATGCCCACTTCTCACACAGAATTATATCAGACACCACTGTCATAAAAGCGAACTTAGACGTCAGTCAACGAATACAGGTTTTCTCGTCTTTTCATGTGCTTTTAACTTTGAGGACTCCACATGTGTTATCCTATTGCTGCATGATGAAAACCCTCAATTGGCAAAGGACCTTTCTGAAGACATACTGTAAGCTAAAGGCCTCTTTAAAAATGTGTGTATTTAAAACTCTACAGTGAAATGTTTTTGTGTATAAGAGAAATTATGAAACATCATAAGAGCATCATACCACAGACTCCACCAATTTGATCTAAATAGGTGCTGAAAAGTTGGAATCACAGGAGCTCTTTGAAAAACTGGAGCTGTTCTGTGCCCTCATTCAGCCAGACCATAATTTAACAAAGCTGTAGTTCTTATATGATATCACAAACTTATAATATAACTAAATTATGGTAATCACCTTCTATCTGGCTGCATAAGTCACCATTTCACAGCTTTCAGCACATAAAGAACTCAGTGGTGAGAACGTCTCAACCACATAACTCCTTCCTGCCCTACTCTCTGAGACTGTGACGGCTAGCACACATTTTGAAATGAAAATGTATACCATTTGAAAAATCTGACATCGGCTCTTAGGGGCATTTTAATCAAGGGAAATTACATCCACTTTTAAAGGTGCGTCAAGACGCCACTGCTTTACCGTGTCATTGCGAATAATATAACAAAAATTGCCTTTTCTTGCACACATTTCATGACTATGTTGTTTTGCTGTATTGCTGTCCAATATCATGTGACAGTCCTCACTTTAATGAAGACATTTTTCTTATTTTTGACAACTGGGTTTTTGGTTTTTTGTTTTTATCCATGGAAGAACTGTATATGGATTTTTACAGTTTGACCAACAACAGTTACTGCATTCATAAAGCAAGGAAATGTAACTGAGTCCATCTAACAAGACTGGGGTTCAATCTGAGGCTGCACTGATTGTCTTTTAGGACACAGTATCTTTGAGAAAGCCCTTCGAAAGCTGCTGTGGCACAGGGGGTACAAGAACGGGTTGATGGCAGAGTTCAGCCACAGCAGCCAGAATGTAATCTCGTACCAGTAGTTCGCCACACATTCACCGCTACAGGCAGCACGGATAATCATTAGTAGAGTGTAAGGAGCCCAGCAGATCCCAAAAATGCAGACAATAATGGCCAAAGATTTGGCAATCTTTTTGTCTCTGGAAAGGCGAGATCCCTGTGTCCTACGGCCGGGCACCAAGCAGGAGCCTGTGTGCTGAAACAGCCTGGAGTTTTTTCTGTTAGGAGAAAACCTCTCTCTCTGCATGAATATCTGACTGGTATTAGGGTCCCCGCTGGAATGGGGGGACAGGACGTCATCATCCTCAATAACTGCAGATATAGCAGGCTCACTGGACGACACCTTCCGAGTTTTGACAAAAAACACAGACCAGCCGCTTCCGTCTTTGTGTTTACTGTTCATTTGAGTCTTGTTGTCATCTTCAGTGCAGGCGCCCCCATTCTTGTTCCTGCGATGGATGTTCAGATAGATGCTGAGGTTGAAAAAGGACACTGATACAAATGGGGTGAAAAATTCAAAGGTAGAAGCACTGAGCAGAAAGTACCAGGTGAAATAAAACTCAGCGTAGCACTCGTGGGTCGGGACGATGCTCTCGCCGACGATGGTCTCCCAGAAGATGATGGCAGGGCCATAGAGGAGGAAGGCCAACACCCACACTGCCACCATCTTAAACACAGCCTGGCGGGTCATGTTTCTCTGAGCTCTGTATTTAACCTGTGTCAGAAGAGAGGCACAAGTTTGACTCACCACAGCTGCTCACATACTAACAGGCTAACAAACACAGTTGCCTCTGTTCTGAGTGCCATAAACAAATGAAGCCTTGTTTGTATTGTGCTGCCTCAGCTGAAAGATGCTGTAAAATAAAACCCACTCATGAGGCTCTTATTCCTCGGTGTGTCTGAAGCCAAAATGAGAAGAGACTGTCAAGCTGAGAGCCACATTCACTGATCCAACACAACAGTGTGAAAGAGACATCTGGTTTCTCCTGATCCACCCCACCCTCATCATCATCTGTCGCACATTTTGTTCATGCTTGCTCCATTTTCACTTACCTCCTCTTAGTCTACACTGTGTCATTTAGCAGAGCTCACTCATTTTTGTTGTTGTTTTTCATCTCTTCTTTGCCTCAGACCATTCAGTATCTCTCTGCAGTTGTAACAGCTGGGTATGTCAGTGTGAGACAATGATGCTGCTGATATGACTGTGATTAAAGAGCACCTTTATAAAAATCCACTCTCCTGACTCAATAAATAATGAAATACAGCCACTTTGCAATGCTGATAATTGATTCTGGACCCAATCATGAATGCTAATTACATCAGTGCACAACTCCTAGTTTCCATTGTGTATTTGAGAATTCCTGCTCTCTACAGGTTGAAAAAAATAATGACATCAATAGCTAAGATCGCATACTATGCTAATGAGACTAAACTCTCAATCAAAAGGAAATAAAAGCATCCACAAGCAAAGCGATGTTATCACTGCTTAGTAAGCAGTTAAATGGAATTCCTTTTCTCTAAATGTCAGGGCTAAATTTAGCAAATTAAAACTAAAAAGCTTTGAGACCATAACAATGATCCACATGGGAACATCTCAGTTCAATGAAGCACAAATAAACAGGTTGTCTAGGAGATCTTAATGTTATAAATGACTTAAACTGGTCATAGGGCACCGTGTTTAAAGAAAAAATCAGCCTACAGAATATTAAATTTGGTTTTATACTGAAGGAGCCATAAGAGGCAATAAATATCTGGTTGTTTTTAAATAAATCCTACTTTAATGGTGCCCTCCAGCTACAGTATTTAGTATTTCACTACCATAATGCTGGGGGACTCACAAGATACAGATTTGAAAAAGATTGGTTGAAATAAAAGCAACAGAGATGGAGATATCACTAATATTAGTCTCTAGAATAAAGCTTCAAAAAACCTGGTTTCCTTACTGCAACTCAGTAGCATCTGTTGTTAGACTTTCTCTGCCACTCCTTCCAACCCTAAAGGAGGCTGTAAATTTTAAGCCTAAAATCTAAATAAAGATAACACTGATGACAGCACAATGACATCATCATTTTTCAAACATTGAAAAGTCTTCTCCAGAGCTGCAGAAGACATTATACAGACATTAGACTGATGCAAAATCACCTCCTTGTTCACAGGACGTGGTGTCTCTCCACTATCCTACCCCCGCCACGACAGTCTGCTACATACAGCACTTCTGTTGTAATTCCAGCTTTTCTAAACTGTTTTCAAAGTACAATAAATCAGCCCCATCTAGCAAACTTTATAAGAACCGTATTTGAAACTGCAAGTATAGTCATTTCAAACACCCACCCTTGAAGGAGCTCTCGTCTGCTAAAAGTCTGAAACTGTGGCTGTCAGTCTGAAGAGGTTGTGTTCTTTTGCACAGAGAGAGGGAAAAAGAAAGGGCAAAAACCAGGGTTAACACTGGTTTGGCTTGTTGAGATGGAGATTGTTAAAAGCAGCCAAAGGTTTGATTCAGATGTGGTGTTCTTCCTTCTGGGTGTTTTAGTAACATTAGTGACCTAACGTGGTCTTGATTTTATCATTATACTGAATTATTATGATTTTAATTTGGGAGCAATTTAATCTTTGTGTAATGTTAGAAACCTGTGTCACATTAGCAGTAACCAGAGAGCTCTGCTGGACTGGATATTACTCATCAGTCAGCTAATGCTACCTTTGGACTAGAGCCTGTATTTCGTAGTTTGTCTCAACCAGACATCTGTATTTTACTGTGCCACAAGGAAACAGGATGTGATGGGAAGGGCAAAGAGTGGTTGGACATGGCCTAATGTTTAAATCACTGACTGCATAAAAGATGGACAACATGACAGCTCCTATAACTGAAGCCTCCATGAGTTGATCGCCCCCAGTTGCTGGTAGCATTCATATATCCTGCCTCCTCAATGTTAATGGTTGGGACATAAGTCAAACCAAAACCTCAAAGTACAAATCAAATCAATTTTTCCCAGAGGTGATTTCTGCTGAATTTGGTAGATTTAAGCTCTCTGATGTGTGTACAAGTGGTCATTTTTGTGGACAGTCTGTTTTTAATAAGTTATTTCATGATACAAAAAGGGGTGTATTTTTGTTTATTTGACAGCTTTGATTGGCGGCCTGATGCCTCAGTTCATTTTCAGTCCCACAGTATGAGAGCTGGATAAAGTGCCACCACTGAGCTGTTCAATAAACTTTTCCCAGTGGTCAGTTGCAGTACTGCAACACAAAAATCCCCCTGAAAAAGCTGAAAAAGCATTTTCTCCATAATCCACAAACATAAAAGAGATGTCTGTAAAAATGCTGACAGGGACACACTGAAGTACAAATCAGGTCAAATGTCATGCTTTATATTATGTGTTTTTAATCCATGGAGGTTTTATATTTGTAAAACCTTCACAGAGCCTAGAAAACTGACTTTTATGTTCATCTGTGGGCTGAGGGCAGCTGGGAAAGCACTAATGAACATGTGCAGCAGGCCCCACATTGCAGAACCACACCAGGGAGAAAAGACGTGTTGACATATGTGCCAGGCAAGCAACTTTGAGTGGGAACAATGGAAGCCATCTTATAGTATGGTGGTCTCACTAGACCCTCTAGTGACTGAAAAGAAACTAGTTTTAAATAAAATGGCAGTAAATGGCATTGACAGTAAATGTAGTGCACCATATAGCAAACAGAGAATGACTTCAGAAACAGCCTGAGTAGTGCTCCTCAAGTAAAATAAATGCACCAAAACAGTGGAGTATCCCTTTAACTGAATTACTACATATTCATCTATAAACGTTGCTAATTTAACTAATGTTTGCATTCAATATATTTACTGACCAAATTAACCAGACAGCCCTCATAAAGGAATAAAGTGACACATTTTAGAGCTGACTGTGGTTTGTCAATGATTGTGTGTGGGTGTGTGTGTTGGGGTTGTGTGTGGTGGGTGGGTGGGGGGGGGCGGGGTGGTAATAAGTACCTCCACAGCCTGTACTTACTGCTCTTGTGACGGACAGGAAGCGGTCATAACTAATGAGGACAATGTTGAAGACTGAGGCGGTGCACAGCAGGTAGTCCATGACCAGCCACACCTTGCAGAGACCCTTACCCAGCATCCACCGTCCTGTCAGGTTGTAGGGGATGTACACTGGGATACAGAAGGCACCTGCAACAGTCACACACACACACACACACACACACACACACACACACACACACACACTGCATGATGATTCAACCCATTCAGAACCCATATAGTATTAATATTCCCAGATTTTCAGACTGTCTGGACGTGAGATCTTTGTCACAAATAAATTACTGGTTACTGTGTGTTACCAACACAAAATCTCCTGCATTAAGTGAAAGACATCTTAGAAATAAGATCAGCCTGCTTTGGCAGTTCCATGAAGGAGAAGGCTATTATTTGTCTAATGCTGCAGACAGGAGCAACACAATAAGAGGGGTGTCATGCAAAAAAAAAACTGAGGCATGCTCCAAATACACATAATATAAATGAGGCAGAAAGGACGGTATATGGTGACTAATAATAGTGTAACAGTAAAACAGTGACTAAACGTAATTATATTGTATGAAAATGACTATGTGTGTAGGGCGTGCTTAATAAGCTTTTCAGTGGGTTTTCATTCATAGGGAGGAACAAAAGGTGAATTTGAGCGACAGAGCAGACACAAGAAGATAAGACACCAACTCACCCACAAGAAAATCAGATATAGCGAGATTCAGAAAGAAGTAGTTGCTCTGGTTTCTCAGGGTTTTATCCACGATAAAAGCCATGATGACCAGCGCGTTTCCAGCCACCACAACGACAACCAGAGTCACCATGAGCACCGACAAGATCACCACCAGGTAGCCCGGGAGGACAGCCGCAGTCTCAGTCACCGCTGGAGTCAAGTTGCCACTGGAGTTGGACTCCAGAATATGCGTGCCCATAGTTAATTTAAAGCCAAAATCATCGTAGACTCTTTTCATTTCACGCACAGAAACAACAAGCAAGTCCACCTGTGCGTCCAAACGTTCCGCTCCACTTTACCCAAGAGTCCAACATTACTGAAGAGCCGTGCTTAAATAAAGACACTTTTACAAATCCTCCCATTTTCTCTCCCAAGACTAGCTAGATGTTTTATCTAGAGGAAGACAGGTTTTTTATTGTAATGATAAACTAATGATGACCATGTGCTCCACTTTCTCACTGGCCCGTTTATCACCTGCGAAGGCTGATGGATGTGCGGGAACCGCGGAGCGCACGTCTGCTTTTGTCTCCGATGTCAAGAAAATAAGTACCATATCCGGTCATATTTTCAAAATAAACTCATAATGCAACGGTTTTGATAGGAGAAGGCTAAGGCTATCACACCTTCAAAATATACATCCAATAAGTTATTGTAATGTGTTAAATTATAGAGTTGTCTTTACATATTATCTTGCTAAACAGTAGATAGTAAAAACCAGCGTGTAGCTTCAGAAGGAGGCAAAAATCAAAACAGCTGAAATGTCTGCTCATCCACGTCTTTCTTAAGCCATCACTAGTGTTATGTTCACAAATCACACAAAATATAAATATCATTTCAAACCATTCTGCATGTGTGTTTTGAGATGTGTGAAATGCTCGTGCTTTATTTAAGAAGAAAGCTAAATTCCAGTCGCACTCCTATGATTTTGCCCTATTGATGGTTCACCTCTTTGCTCTCCCAGCAACTGATCAAAGGCTGAAGTCTGCAATCAAAAGCTGAAATGGTCCAGACCAGACACACGAAGCACACTGAGATGAAAAGCCCTGAGCTGCAGGCAGCATGGTGTCACCAAAGAGGCGGACCTCATCAGCAGGTAGACAATTTAACTACATTAACATCAAGTCAGACGTCGGTGTCATAGTCCACTTAAACTGAGGACATAAGAAATTGCCATTGTCTTCCTCCTGTGTTTTCTCCCAGGTCATATTACTTTTGATCATGTAAAAAAAAAACAAACAAAAAAAAAAAAAAAAAACTTTTGTGTTTTTAAAAATGAGGGATCTGCAATATGTTGATTTTCAGAAAAAACTGCAGAAGCTTAAAAATCAGGGGATATACACATCAAATCAAATCAAATTTTATTTGTATAGCGCCAAATCACAACAAAAGTCATCTCAGGACACTTTACAAAGTAAGGTCTAGACCTTACTGTTATCAGTATTATTACATAGGGAAAACCCAACAAATCCC
>NW_018127941.1:928860-930237 GCF_001952655.1 Monopterus albus | reverse complement strand
GAGGGGAGGGGAGGGGAAAGAAACTCAGAGCATCATGGGGCCCCCCAGCAGCCTAGGCCTATAGCAGCATAACTAAGGGAAGGCTCAGGGTCACCTGATCCAGCCCTAACTATAAGCTTTATCAAAAAGGAACGTCTTAAGTCTAATCTTAAAGGTAGAGAGGGTGTCCGCCTCCTGAACTGAGACTGGGAGTTGGTTCCATAGGAGAGGAGTTTGATAGCTAAAGGCTCTGCCTCCCATTCTACTTCTGTGGACTCTAGGAACCACAAGTAAACTTGCACTCTGAGAGCGAAGTGCTCTGTTAGGATGATAAGGCTCTACGAGGTCTTTAAGATACGATGGAGCCTTGTCATTAAGGGCTTTGTATGTTAGGAGAAGGTTTTTAAATTCTATTCTGAATTTTACAGGGAGGCAGTGGAGAGAAGCTAATATGGGAGAGATATGATCTCTCTTGCTAGTTCCTGTCAGTACTCTGGCTGCAGCCTTTTGGATTAACTGGAGGCTTTTTAGGGAATTATTGGGATATACTTATAGTAAAGAGTTACAGTAGTCCAGCCTGGAAGTAACAAATGCATGGACCAGTTTTTCAGCATCACTTTGGGACAGGATGCTCCTGATTTTTGCAATATTGCACAGGAGAAAGAAGGCAGATCTAGAGACTTGGATTTTGTGTGATTTAAAGGACATATTCTGATCAAAGATGACTCCAAGGTTCCTCACAGTAGTACTGGAGGCAAGAGCTATGTCATCTAAAGTAACTATATGATTAGACAGCAGATTTCTAAGGTTTTCAGGCCCAAGCACAATAACTTCAGTTTTGTCAGAGTTTAGAAGTAAGAAGTTACAGGTCATCCAGGCCTTTGTGTCTTTAAGACATGCTTGAAATTTTACCAGCTGATCTGATTCATTTGGCTTCATAGATAAATATAACTGAATATCATCTGCATAGCAATAGAAATTTATGTTGTGCTTCCTGATAATATTGCCTAAAGGGAGCATGTATAAAGTGAAGAGAATTGGACCTAACACAGAGCCCTGTGGAACGCCGTGACTAACTTCAGTTTGTGTGGAACATTCGTCATTACCAAGACCAAACTGAAATCTTTCTGATAAATAAATATAAATCTTTTAAAGTGGAAATTGACCCCAAACCTTGGGATAAGAAGTATTGTTGTTTCAGGATTGATCTGCACATGACTAGTGGACTGCCTGCAACAAAACAATAAATGTAGCTAATGGCATTACTACTGCTACTATTATAGCTAGTTACCAGCCGTATAGAGAACGAGATCAGAATTCAAGCTGCACAGTACCACAGTAAGTACAACACAAGTCAGTCCCTGGAACATGCATGAATTAATAATGATACTGTCAGAG
>NW_018127941.1:924168-928086 GCF_001952655.1 Monopterus albus | reverse complement strand
CTGTAGTGGAATTGTTTCCCACATAGAGTATAATCCATTAATGTAAACTCAACATTTATTAGACAATGGTCAGACAGAAGAGGGTTTTGAGGAAAAACTATTAAGTGTTCAGTTTTGATGCCATATGTCAGAACCAGATCAAGAGTGTGATTAAAACAGTGAGTGGGTTTATTTACAGTTTGAGAGAAGCCAACTGAGTCTAATAATGAACAGAATGCATTGTTAAGGCTGTCATTGTCGGCATCTACATGAATATTAAAGTCGCCTACTATGATTATTTTATCTGTACTAAGCACTAAATCAGACAAAGTCTGAGAATTCACTTAAAAACTCTGAATAAGGAGCAGGTAGATGGTATACAATAACAAATAGAACTGGCTTTTGAGTTTTCCAGTTTGGGTGTGAGAGACTCAGGGTGAGACTTTCAAATGAGTTATAACTATGTTTAGGTCTAGGGTTGATTAAAAAAAACATATAAACAATGAAACTAAGAATCCTTAATACTATCTTTATTAAATGTTATTTCATAATTTTTATTTTTGGAAATAGTTTTCCAAAGTTAGTATTTATTTCATAATGACCTTTTTTGGCCAAGTATGTTACATGCAAGGATTTGTCTCCGGTACAGAACCAAGGCAGCCATCTGCGGCACCACCTCACACACACACACTCCAGTGGCAGAGCTGTCCATCTGGAGCAACTTGGGGTTCAGTGTCCTGCCCAATGGCACTTCAGCATGTGAACTAGAGAGAGCAGGAATCAAACCGATGACCTTCTGGTTGGGGGATGACCGCTCTACCTCCTGAGCCACAGACGGCCCAAATTATATTTTTAATTTCATCTCACATCTTAATTAATAATGCCATTTTCATGACAGTGCACTGCCTTGTCAACAATTTCACTAACCCAGATTTCAACAAATTACACCTTAACTGTCTGGTAGATCCTCTTAGTTAGACTGACACCAGACTCACAGACTCTGGCTGTGTCTAAAATCACCCCCTTGTTCATTCACTACACCTTATATAATGTTAAACGTATTCAGTGCCATGTACTGGCCACTACTTTTTTTTTCTTTGTTCATTGTGGTGTTTTTAAGGGAATGATTTACCAACTCAGAATTTGGCTACTCAGACAAATTGACAGGTGTAATTTAAGTGCAAGTCTATTTTACTGAATATATGGGCACCTTAAGGGGCCCTGTGATTGGCTGAAAGGTGAGGAGGCGGTGACATCGCCACTGACATGAAACGTGACATGAAATGAAACGTAACATGAATTAGGAACTCTTGGGAAAATGCCATTAGGTAATTAAAAACCAATTCTTAATGATTTCTGCAACGGATAAAAATGCAAATACTATATGATGAAATAATATTTTATAATGGGTTCAATCAGTTTTAATTTCTTGATTTCTTATTTTACCATATACAGCATACTGTGTGGATGGAATATAAAATCTAAGTGGGCTCATTATTCTCCTCAGCCTGGAGTGTGATTTCATTCCTTAGTTCTCCACAAATCTCTAAAAAAAAATGATTAGGGGCTGAGATGGCAGGTTCAGTGTGATGACATCTTGTCAGGGAGAAACAACTGCTAAATGACATAGCTGTAATTATTCTAAAAGACTGGAATGAACAAGGAGCTTTGTGCACATACATAAAGGAAATCTGATGAATCTCACCCTGTTGTGTTATCACTCAAAAGAAATGGCTTTATCCATGCTCTCAGTTTTATTCCCTTAAGATACTGAACACAGATAAGAGTAACCCAAACTGCCAAGTGCACAGAAGAGTCCTGGATATATTCTTAGAAAGTAGTCGTCTGCTGCCTAAAGCTGACCCTTGAGTGGTTAATATGCACACTGTGTCTTTCCAGAGATCAAGTGAAACCAAAACAGAAAAGGTGAGGCAAAATCCAAAAAGAGCCCATGTGAGGTAAACGCTCCATGTTAGCAGGCTTCAAGTAGATGTCAAGTGCCTTGAGGAAAATGGATGTGAAATACATGAGTCTGTGTGAGGGTGTTTATGCCAGGGAAACTCTGAGACCTTCATTTTGTTGAGCTGTGATATCTGATCTGGAAACACTGAATGAATTGTGTATGAATTTCATTCAGATGCAAATTTGGCTGGAAGCTGAATTTGCAATTACAAGGATGAGGATTTTATCAACATCAAGATAGAAAGAAGAACTACAGTTTGAGATTAATGGTGCAAAAACATGTGCTGTAATTTGTCTTTTCCTGAATAAAACATTCATTCAGGGCTGTGATTATGTCATGTCCTGATAAAATGGATCAATAAAACTAGTGTGAGACTGATAGATGTAAGGAAACGGTTTTATTCTGATATCAAGGTCTTGCTTGGTGCACAAATCCTCATGGTCTGAATGTTTTAATCAAAGCACATTGAACTGTAAACATTACATTTCAAGGCCTCTCAGTCAAAATGGTGCAATATAAAGTCCTGTTAAAGTTATCACCTGAAATAACTACTCAAACTTCCTAGAAGACATTTTAATGCCGTAGTTGTTTTCAATAGATTATTTGTAAATTGCAAAGCAATGTGGTTTGTCTCTGTTAAGATACATCTAAATTAGTTGACAACTTCCTCACTAAAAATGTTTCTGAATAAAAGCCAGGTTTTTATTATCATTTTGAAATTCATTTTGTCTTCTTGTGTTTTGGCCTTTTGGTCTTCGCTCCTGATTTGGTGGCCTCATCCTGTGAAACAAGAGAAGAGGGGATTAGAGAATGAACAGACTAATGATTATCTTACATCAGCACTTTAATGGTGCCAAAGTGTTTTCCATGCTTAATATTTAAGTCCTGTTTTACAGCTCATGACTCAGTTTTTCAGAGACACTTTTTGCCTGACCTCCTGCTGTGTTTCCTCTCCTTACTGAAATGTACAAATTACAATGTGCTGATTGGCATGTACCATACTGTTTTAATGTATTCCAATAATTGTATCAGACTAAACATTGCATTCTTAAGCACTCTTATAAAACACCGCACACTAATTATCCAGGTTACCAACTCGTTGAGCTCCCGGAGTTTTAGCAGCTCGTCTGGACAAACATCAAGCAGAAGTAATATTTAACATACAGCAGGGTGACAAATGCTGTTACATTTTTAACATCCAAGCAGTCACTTAGTAACTCATAAGGTGTTTGCAGTGGGGCTCTGAACCAGTCACTCTCTAAAACCGGTATTCTTTGTTTGTAGGAAAAACGTACACAGTATCTAATCCAATCCATTATCTAGACTGCTTAACCTGAACAGGGTCTTGTGGGGAGGACAATTTGCTAGTCTATCGCAGGGCTGACACTAAGAAACAGACAACCACACACACCCACACTCACTCCTAAGGGCAATTTAGAGTCACCAGTTAACCTAGGTTGTATGTCTTTGGACTGTGGGGGGAAGCCGGAGTACCCGGAGAGATCCCAGGCACAGGAAATGTGCACAGTATTAAAAAGCAAAAATATCTCCAAAAGAATCAGCAAACAAACTAGATACTAAAGATGAGGAGCTGTTCTAAATAAATATGAAGAATCTTGAGATGTCATGGACAAAAACAGGAGCAGAAGACCAAGAAAACTGTCAAAATCTGATGAGAGGTTTCTCAGAGTTTCTTCATTGAGAGACTGGAGGAAATCCAGCAAGGACCTGTCTCAGCATCTATCAGCTTCATCTGAATGCCAGGTTGGTTCTTTCACAGTCCAACAAAGGCAGATCAGGAATGGCCTTTGTGGAAGGACGACAGCCAAGAAACCACAAGGAGAAAAGGCTGAGGTATGCAAAGGCTGGAGTTAAGGTCAGTGGAGAAGAGTCCTATGGAGTCATGAAGTCCGAACTTTTCAAGTCCAATCCTCAACAGTATGGGAGAAGAAAAGTTGGAGAGAGATGGAGGAAAG
>NW_018127941.1:911187-924129 GCF_001952655.1 Monopterus albus | reverse complement strand
GATTTCATGACTTCAAGACAGTCTCTCCCAAAACAATCCAAGTTGTGCTAAGAGCAAAGGGAGGTCACACTGAATAGTGACCTAGGACTGTAGAAGCCAGTTTGTTCTGAAAATTTTGTTTTTAAATACTCTGTACATATTTCCTGTATTTTCTGGTTATACCTTAGTGAGGAAAACAAGAATTAAATATAAACTATCATTACAACCTGCTAAAACAGCAAAGCTAATGGTGGCCTTTGCACAGTACTGTATATATACAGTATACAATATATACTATACACAGAGGTCAAGGTTTACACTGGTTCTGTTTTGTTGGCTAGCAGCATTATTCTAGAGATGACAATGTCATTGTGTCAGTCAGTCCACCATTCTGGTCCAGACTGAAAAATCTTGTCAACTATGGGATGGATTGGGTGCACCATGTTGTTTTCACCCACTGATTTCCTGCCATCTCTTTGCTGTCTTCTGAAGAATGACAATCCCCCCCAAGCCCCAGCTGTACTTACTGTGTTTATGGTTATCTAGCAAATGTTAGCATGCTAGCATTGTTAGCATTTAACCCAAAGCACCACTGTGCCTAAGTACAGCCACTATTGTGGCTGTAGCCTCAGAGTCTTCTACTAAACACTCAAATAATGACTGACCATTTGGGTTCTTTGCAGGACCACCCAGCAGATAAAAAAAACCTTCATGTCAAAATATGTCTTGCACATACAGTGTGACCAGACAGACGTTGTTAATACAGTCCCTTGTTACATCCTGTGCTGTGTCAGTCTGGGCTTTGTTCTGCAATATTCAATCAGTAATAAAAAAATTCTCATTTTATGTTTTTATTCATGTTAGGTGCACTGCAGAGAATCTTTCATCCATTTTAAGCACTGAAATTATGTGCTTTCATAAATCACATCTAGCATCTTAGGCTAACTAAAACTAAACTGTTTCTTTTAGCATTGACTTTAAACTGCAACTGTTATTTTTAAAGCACTTCATGAACGGGAAACAAGCTATTCTGCAGAGGTCTTCAGTCTCTCCATCCATATGCAGTGGTCTCTGATTGCTGACACAAAGTCTGGGATTGACATTGAGGGGAAACTGAGCCTTTTCTGTCAGGATAGGAATGAAATCAAGCACAGATTTTTACAGTGAGTTAATGGAGGTTTTGAAATAGGATACTTTTAAGAATAGATTTGCAGTACCTTTAATCTAACTGTGGCTGCAGTACAAAGGTCAATCATGTTATCAATGGAATAACTTCGCTGAACACAAAGACGACTTCAAAGCAAACCAGACCTAACTTCAGGTTGGTGAAAGCAAGGAGAAAGTGTTTGATCTCCAGAACATGTGACAACTTCACCACTTCAAATGAACCCATAATGTGACAGCTACTGAAGCGCTACCGTGGAAACCCAAAGCAACCGGAACAGACATGCTATACTGTTATAATAAATGTAGGCTATAGCTCACTGTTACCAGTTAATATATACTGTCTGACAGGACTGAAATAATCCCCACTTTTTGACTTTCTGACTCTGCTCTGGTCGTCTGAAAGGCTAAATTAATTCATCTATTGGCTTTGACAAGTAGAAGAACACGGAGTAGAAGTCAGTTTAACTACAAGATGCCAAATGGTTTCTAGCATCAGGAAACTGACAGCAAATTCGAATTTGATGGATGATGTGTCAGATGAAGATGACAGAGTAATGTGTAAGAGGCCAGAGATATGTCTCACCGTGAAGGCAGTGTATCCCTCCTCTACCAGTATGCTTCTTGCACAGTTGTTGATGTGCTTGAAGCGGTCAGGACCCAACAAAATACCTCCATACCATCGAGACACAACCACCATGACATTACGCACATCCAGAATCTGTAGGAGACAAGCATGGTACAGTGGTAAGAAAAAAATCTCTGAACCCTTTGGAATGATCTGATTTTCTGCATTAATTGGTCATAAAATGTGATCTGATCTCAAATGACACAAAGTCACAAGTATAGACCAATACAATGTGTAAAACCACATAAACAAGTTTACTATTTTGTACTTTATTTAACAGACCTATTAAACACTCACAGTACTGGTGGAGGAAGTAAGTGAACCTTTAGGTTTAATAACTGGCTGAAACTGTGGATCAGACCTGCACAACTTTCAGGAGGAATTTTGGACCATTCTTTCTCACAGAACTGCGTCAGATATATTCTCGTGATGTTGGTGTGAATTCCTCTGTGAGCTTATTCTGCAGCATCTCTGTGGGGTTAAAGTCTGGACTCTGACTTGAATGCTGCAAAAGGGGGGGGTTTCTTTGTCTCAATCGGTAGCTGATTTAACTTGTTTAATAAATACACTGCTTTGCTGGCAACTGGTGTGTCCATTCCTGTTTTTGTCATGAGCCAGGTTATGACACTTACATTCAGGATCCTTTGCACTGCAGTGTCACCCAATGTCTGGTGCATTTAGCCCTCAATAATGGCAGTTATCGAGGCCCAGAGGCAGCAAAACAGCTCCAAATCATGAAGCGCCCTCCACCATACTTCACCAACCTACACTGTGAAAGTTTGAATGATGTATTCAGGGTGGACAACAACAACACAATCATTTGTGTGTTATTAGTTAAAATAGACTGACTGTTCATAACTGTGACTTAGATGAAGATGTGCCCACATTTCAAGACAAATATTTGTACAAATGCAGGAAATTCCAAAGGGTTCACTGACTTTTACTTGCCACTGTACATGTGAAACAAGTGTGAATTTGAGAAAGTTGGGCAAGAGATAAAACCAATAAACTGCAATACAACTACCTCCTCTGGCAGCCATATTAAAGCAGGAAATTATTTCAGAGCAGATGCAATACAATGGATCAATCAGCTGCCGGTCTAAAGCTGATGTCCTGAAAGTCCAAAATTTGGGGATATCTCCCTATTTTGCCATTTCAACAAAGTTCAGTGAGAATTTATTTCACTTTCATCTCTGTGTTCTCAATATGTAACTCCAGGACAACTAACTGGAAGAGAAAACAATTCAAGGTCCAATTTCTTCAACTCACAGCACTTTCTTTGTAATCAATGCTTTGTACAGAGATAACGCGGAATAAAATTGTAAACTCAATACAAAAACATACAATCCTCAGTGCAATAAAAGACCTGGTTAAAAAGGTACCATTAAAATACCATGAAACAACAGCATAAAAACATATAATTAAAGCTGCTATAATCAATATTTTTCCCTTAACTACAGATCAAATTACTACACTACTGTAGGTGAAAGCGGTCCTTCCACATGACAAGCCCACAGATAATATCCTCAGCTCTAAGGAGAGTTTTAGTATATTTCACCTCACTGTAATGATCTTCCTGCCAGCAGCTTTGCTGTTGTAGTTCACTACACTTGCTCTCATCAATGCTGCTGCTGTTTTCAGTGATAAAGTCCTGTCATCAAAACCCCGGTCTGCTAGCTAACAAGAGTGTAAAGATAAACATTTGGATTTGTTACAAGATTTGTATTTACCTTTCAATGTGGACTAGCCATGTGTGGCTTGCTTGTGATAATAGCATCTCTCTAATAAACATGAAGGGATTAAAGGGACCCTAACCTTCAAACTCCCATTAAATGAGCAAATTTCCCTTAAAAACACGCTATTACTTTAACATAAAGAGGAGAATTTGGCTCTGCACTGCAACTGACAAAAAAGAGTGCAATCTGTCATTTGGAGGACTCATCCACATCTGGCTGCCAACACTATTAATCAGATCCTTCTCTTATTCATCTCCCTACACACAGGAAGCACAAATCTAAATGAGGAAACAGGAAGAAAGGTTTGTAGAGAGGAATGAGATTAGAGAAGAATAGCTTAAGGAGAACGCACTTCATATAAATGGCTGAGTACGCTGAGTGTTACAAGTGGAAGATTAATCAGTGTGCTGCTCAAAAGGAAGAACAGGAAGAGAGTGGACCTGAGGCTCTCACTCCAGTTACACTAAGTCAGTCAGCTGCAGGAAGCCACCTGAGAGTGGTTCTTTTAATTGATCAAGAAAAGCAAAAATAAAAGAAACTTGCTGACTTTACTTTTTCAGCTTATGCACAGTACACAGTTGAGTTATTAGATGTGTTGAGAACACAGATTTTCAAATCTACAGAAATAGATAAAACAGGGATTTAAACCTGTAATAAACTGTTTTGGCTACTTGTGGATAGTTAACATTAGTGGCATATCACACTTTATGAAGCTGATTTGGCTAATATGGTAGCAAATAGTTGCCTATCTACACAACACAGAACAACATTAGCATTCATTTGAAGCTGTGTTTATGGCATCTAACTAATGCCAAGTTCGACATTTACCCTCCTTGTAGCTTTGTTTTAGTCCCCACCAGTTTCTATGGCAAATAATGGACTCTTTAGCTGCTAAATGCTAAAACTGTGGAGCTGTCTGTGAGTTGCGTGAAGAGCACAGCAGCCTGTGTTGTCTCTCCTTCACAGAAAATTTGAAGTAGCAGTTAAAAATAAATGTTTCAAGCCGGCAGTAAAACTGAAAACTATCTGGCTAGCCCTGATAGGGTAGCTACTTCATAGGGCTGACTGTGAAAGTCAATATGCTAATGTTAGCAAAGTATCACAGTGATATTTAATGAATATGGTTGAGTCCATTATGCCAAAAATGTTGTGAGCATTTGCTCCTGTTGGTCAGCGTCAGCCCACCATGTCGTAGATGATGAAAAAAAATTCTGACATGCTAAACATCGGGGTGTTTGTTTACTATGACACACTGTAGGAGATAAAAACAATATTGTCCTGTCTGATGCCAATTGTCAGTTCCAACATGCCCTAAGTGGGCTGTTATCGGGCTTAAATCGTGTAGTTTGAACTGGGCATTAAATGCTACATACAGCTGAAGGTGATAATCCTCTATGGCTCTGTCACTACAGGTGATACCTTAAGTCTTCTGACCTACTGTTAATAGAAAGGAGAGCAGCTTTAATGTCAAGAGCTGAGATATGCACATACAAATCTTTTGCTGGACTGAGGTCTCATGAAAAAGCATGAAAAATAGATGTAAAATTGTGCATATTGCTTCCATATATTTAATAGGAAGTTATATGTACAATGTTTCAACATTGTACATAGCCTTTTTGTCATTTATCCAAAATGTAATTTAAGCAAATTGGAGCCACCGCTGAGTGTTTTTTAAGTGGCTAAATGTTTTGGAAGAGAACACTGTATTAAAGATAGCTTGATTAATCTTAATTCAGCGCAGAAGATCACAGTTTCTAACATACACACTAAGACTCCACTGCACTGTTTCACACTAATTTATCTCTCCAACAGGGTCACATTGGCAGAGGCGACTGCTATCATCTATGAATGAGTATTATCTTTGACTTGAGTCATGGAGCTCATCTGAGAAAGCTCTGACATGACTTGACACCCTCTGGTGATGAGTATGACAGAAGTACTACCTTCTGATGACAGCTAACTTTTTGTGTTGTCACAAACCTTTCGCTGGCTTTCATTCAATATTACGAGAAAACAAAAAAGTGTGTGGACCAATCGCACATTTTAGTGTGATGTGGGTGTGTGTGTGTGTGTGTGTATGTGTGTGAGTGTGTGAATCATGGTGCCATCTGGCAGTACAAGCCGGTGACAAGTCCATTACTGATATGTGAAATGAAAAGAATTGTTGTATGAATTTACTACTGTGTGTCCAAATTTCCTGAAAATGCACAGGGTGTAAATTTACACATTATTAAATATCACTGTGATACTTTGCTAACATTAGCATATTGACTTTCACAGTCAGCCCTAGTATTGTGCATCTTAAAACCATAAAGTCTCTGTGTGGTTACATAAAGGTGGAGCAAATGTTAACTACCTTATAGCCTTATAATTTAAATTACAGCTTGATAGCTTGTGAATTTCCCACCCAGGATCATAAAGTCGTATGATTATACTGTATTTTGTTTCATTAATCTGATTCTGAAAAGTAACTAATGAAGATAGCAAATAAATGTAGTAAAGTAGAAAGTATATTTGACTGTAAAATGTAGTGAAGTAAGTAGTGAACTATGAAGTAGCAGAAAATTAAAATACTCAAGTATAGATACATCATACAATAACTGTACTTAAGTACAGTACTTGAGTAAATGTACTACTTTTCACCTCTGCTTCATGTCCACAGACACAGAGGCTATTCAGTCTTTGTGGAGGTGTAACAGTATCCTCCTTTTTTACCTCATTTGACATCTTCACTAAGAGGAACTTATTTTGGAGTGACAGTATGTAAATATTAAGTATGTACATTTTTTCTTTTATGCTGTAAAGTGCCAATTTAATATGCACAGCTTTTGTACATACATTGCAGTTTTTACATGATCATGACCATTTGGACCCATTTCATATATATATAGTTTAATATCACATACTGTACATACTGTTTTTTTTTTTTTTTGAGGAATACATCTTGAAATGTTTACCATACATGTAGTACTAAACTACCATAGGAAACATTATTGTGGGAGTGCGTGGAAAGCTCCAATCACAGCCTAAAGCCCACAGCAGATGACAAATTATGCAGACTGTGAAAATTAATCATGCAAAAGCCAAAGAAAAGCCAGATGCCATACCAACAATGAGGTTGTAATATGGGCAAAAACTTCCTGGGTTCTGCACTGACTAATTCATTAGTTCTTTTGACCTTTTCTCCATTTTAACAAATGCAACCTACAGTTTTGCATGCAGCTGACAGGCTCATTAGTTGAGTGAAGGTCAGTATTTTAACAAAATGTTAACCTGCAGTAAGTGGAGTAATCTCCCCCCTGCGGCTGTCTCACCGTCGTCCTCACAGTCCTGCAGGAAACTGTGCTTGTCCTCGCAGTAAATCCTACAACAGAATGACAACAGCTTTCCATTAGCTGGGAGAGCACTAAGTCATTTTGGTCAAAGAACGACGCTGTGAAATCAGCAGCCTCTTCGACTGAAATGTTTTAATAAGTGGTCTAAATGTCAACATATCCTCCCTGTGAGTAATGACCATCCAGACAGTGCATCAACGTTGACCTCATTAGATCATGCTAAAAAAACACTCAGACACACAGGCAAGTATGTGTGAGAAAACACGCACACACACACACACACACACACACACACACACACACACATACACATGTGTGTGCTTTCATGCCTTGTGGGGACTTTACATTGGCTTACATTCATTTCCTGGAGACTTATCCTAACCCTAACCCTAATACTTAACCTAACTCCTAACCCTAAACCATGTTGCCACCCTAAAATTCAGTGATTTCCTTGTGGGGACTAGCTTATGGTCCTCACAAGGATGGCCGAGTCCCCACAGTGTTCATTCATTCATTTTCTACCGCTTAGTCCCTGAATGGGGTCACGGGGTCCCCACAGTGTGAATGTGTTAACAGGTTTCGGTCCCTATGATGTAAGTAATACAAAGGTGCACACACACACATCTATTCACATAATGCACAGTACTGTCAGAAAGCCTTCTTTTTATCTGGTGATTTTATGGCCTTTAATTGTAACAGAAAAGATGAAGAGGCTTTGAATCCTTACTTATTTCATGTTCTTCTCCACCAATGAGGCTCATTGTAACTCTAACCTACAGCTGCATTAGTTACATTATAAAGCTGTGACTGATGTGTGTGTGTACAGTATATATATACAGTACATGCATACACACACAGACACTGCTGACCTGTAGGCATAAATATTATGAGTGGCACTAGCGATCTTCTTGTTTTCGTACAGCTTCTCCAGAACCATTTTAACCTGCAACACACAATAGGTGGAACACTGAGTACCACGAGGACATATTCATCACACTCAGGTGCCTCTCCATCCTTACTATTATATATGAAAACACACTGGCACATGGATTTTACCTTCTGTACAGTGTTAAATATAGACTGCTTTCATACTGAATCCCTTAGTGGATGCAGTAAAACAGTCAATGCAGTCAAAGATGCTGTATCTGTGCAGATGATGACAGCTGAGGTCAACATGCTGTCTGATGCTGCTGATACACAACACAGTATTAATCAACTGCTTATGGAGGGAAAATAACATTTCAGGTATTTTACATAAGGCTGAGAATTTAAAATCTATAAAATACACCTTGCAAGTAAACTATAGTTTGAAAAAGTAGGAAAGTAGAATCAATCTCTAGAAATGTCTCAGTTAATTTTTTGCTCAGGACATTTACACAACTGAAGATATTTTCATTTGCAACATGTTGCCACAAATATTTTATAAGTACTAGCTGGCATTGTTCTCACCAGTCATTCACTTTAAGGTATAAAGCAGCAACCAACAACCCACTGCTATTATGTTCTTGTGAATCCACAAAGTACAGCTTTCCTTCGAATTTCTGCCAATTGTTAAAGTGTTGTACACAGTTTATGAAGTATGTGTTTCACTGTTCCGGTACTCCTCCCTCCTACTCCTGTTTTCTGAATCATTTCCAAAAACCTGAAATCATAATAATGACCCTGTAATTAGTTCAAATTGAGCCTTTGCTGGAATACACGCTTTATCTAAATGCAAATGAGCATTTCAACACTGTAAATGTTATTATTATTTTATCTTCAACAACTGAAAACTTCAAGACAATTACAAAAACACATTAAATCTGTACAGGTCTTAGTCTATTCAGTTCTTCTGCTTTCCACAGATGTAAATATTTTGTCCAGAAAGCTCTTCACCGCAGGTGGAAGCTTTTAAGACATGTTGGTATGTTACCAGAGAGCCACAGTGAGATGCTGGAACGAGCCAGATGAGGTTAGAGTTTATGAAATTGCTGTGTGCATTAGCACATTTAAATCCCTTGCCTCTTTAAGATCTTCATCAAGTAATTTCTACTGAAGCTGGTACAGGCTGTCATTTTCCATTTGTCTTAATAGTTGAAGAAACATTTAGCATCATTTAACTTTTCATAATGAAAAACTCACACATACACATGAGCATTTAAACACTGTAAATGTTAGCATTATTGGAAAGCTGATTTTATACCTTGCATAAACCAGTTATGCTATAACAAATTTTAAAATTCACCTTGCGATTTTGTCTGTATATTTGTGTCCCATGTTCTACAGTATGCTCCTGATTAAAACGTAAGGACTTGTGAAGGCAATATGTTAAAGGAAGACACTGTAGAAGAAGTAAAGTATCTGCATACATACTGTATCACTCACTAGCATTAAGAACAATTACACTGTGAAGAACACACTGCCTTTTGGAGGTCCATCTGTGATGTGTGCCCATGAATGTAGCACAGTGTTATACAGACAGGTTTTTACTCAAACCAGACTTGAACAAGTACTGTGTGATTCAGCAGGGACATGGTCATTTCAGTATTGTGGAGCCTCAAAGTGTTCACTATTAAATACATTATTACAACATTACAAAACAACTGCTGACATGAATAAACTGTGTGTAAAATGTACATACAAATATGACAAATAAATATTAAAACAAAACAGTGTGATAAATTCTATTTAAGCACAGTATTTCATATTAGGTTTGATGAAACTTTATTTCTATTTCCTTATGGGATTGTAGTCTGTGATTTTTATGACACTTTTACTTCATGTTTCCCTCACGTTAGCAGTGTTACCAGTGCTAGCTAGTTAGCTCCTGTTAGCTAACAGTTAGCTGGGTGGGCAGTGGGGGTCATTTGATTTGTTGAGGGATCACCTCCACTGACTGTCTTAAAAAGTCACTTTGTGGAATAAAATTGTCATAACAATTGGTGTCTTTGTGATAATGCAATTAAACATTAAATAGACATTTGGGGAAATGTTATATATAAAAGGTAGGAATTGTATAAAAAAGAACCAAACAAGTCTCCACATTAGCTCTCAGTGAAGTACAGTTCTGGCCAAGAATATTGACACCCCTGCATTTCTGTCAGATAATGCATTACTTCTCCCAGAAAATTGTTGCAATCACAGTTCTTTAGTTTTCTCATGTTTATTTCTTTTGTTTGCATTGGAATAACACAACATTCCAGTACAGAGGTCTAAGAAACTCACTGATGGTTACAGGAAGTGATTGATTTCAGTCATTTTGTCCAAAAGGTGTGTTACCAAATATTAAGTTGAGGGTGTCAATAATTGTGTCCAGTCCATTTCTGGAGTTCTGTGTGGAATGGATCACATTTGGCTTTTTTCCTCAGCTTTTTTGTTCCAGTGCAAACAAAAGAAATAACCCTGAGAATACCAAGAATTTGCTGGGAGAAGTGGTGCATTATCTGACAGAAATGCAGGGGTGTCAGTATATTTGGCCATGACTGTAAGTCTTTGCTGTTTTCTCAGTTTTTTCTTCAACAACTGAACACTTCAAGACAATTACAAAAAACACATTAAATCTGTACAGGTCTTAGTCTATTCAGTTCTTCTGCTTTCCACAGATGTAAATATTTTGTCCAGAAAGCTCTTCGCCGCAGGTGGAAGCTTTTAAGACATGTTGGTATGTTACCAGAGAGCCACAGTGAGATGCTGGAACGAGCCAGATGAGGTTAGAGTTTATGAAATTGCTGTGTGCATTAGCACATTTAAATCCCTTGCCTCTTTAAGATCTTCATCAAGTAATTTCTACTGAAGCTGGTACAGGCTGTCATTTTCCATTTGTCTTAATAGTTGAAGAAACATTTAGCATCATTTAACTTTTCATAATGAAAAACTCACACATACAGTAGAATAGGCTCTTTTATGAAAAAAAAGCCCAAAAAACATGATTTCTGTTTTGTACCTGTCTGGGAGTCACCACAGGTGCTAAGTGAGGTTGGAAGGTGCTGCGTCGGTCTGTGATTGTGTTTCCATGTTTTATTGGAGGCACCTCTTCATCTACAAGATAAAATGTTATACATAACACCTTAGCTTCATTCATTTTATAATGAGCTGTGTTTTGTTTTGGCCACTGAGTCCGGTGCAACAAAGTCTACCAAACTAAAAAAAGTGATACCGTTTGCATGGTCCATGAAGAAGTAAGCACTTTCTGTGTTCAGTTTGAAAGTCCTGAAGTCGGGTGCATCTTCATCATCATTCACTTCTTCCTCAGCCGTCAAAGTCACATTTTCTGGCTGACCTGCTAAAACAGTTAAGAAATTTGTTAAAGAAAAGGTTGTGTGCCTATAAGAGTCTAAGCTGAGCAGGTCAGGCAGCTTGTCATTAAAATGACACCTCTTGGGAACTCTATTACCAAATGACCATTTCATAACCTTAACTTTGACACCAAAATGCTTTCATGACCTATTATGCCAAAACAGACAATTTATAATGGATAACACCAATTACTAGAGCCTGGCAGATATTAGACCTTTTTGACCAGTAAAGTTGCTGATCATTTTTAGCAACCACAACAATCACAACAACATATGCATGGGGAAAAGTGCCCCAACTGTCCACATTACTGGGTGATGGTGTTAATGGTCTAAATCCACTGTAAGCCAATGGTGTGGGATCAGACAGATAAGCTGAAATTAGTGCTCTATTTAATGGAAACAAAGGCATTTGTGTGAGCAATGCCTATCACTATCATCATTTGATGTCTGTATAGATGAAGTATATATCTATCAACACAATCAAAAACATAAGTGCTGAAGTGGTCTGAGGGCAAACTAACAATCGCTTTGTGTATTTTTCTGCAGCATGTAATGTATCAGCATCATATTTGCGGTAAGCCAGTTTCACATCAGTTAATTATATCAGCACCACAATATATGCCAGACTAATATTTGCAGACAACTAGACAATATACAGTACAGTGTAAAGGCTAAAAATGTACAGCACCCTGATATTTCTCTTTTATATACCCTGATAATAACAAACCCAAAAATATGCGAGTCCATCTCTCAACACTTTACAGCCTTCTCAGCTTTTCTGTGGATCCCAAACCCAAACCCAGTGGTTTCTGCTGAAGACTGAACTCTAAAAATGTGTCACAAATGTATACGCTGCATCCAAAATCAATCACTCATTCACTACTCACTCAGTACACTCAGTAGTGAGCAGTAAATTCAGGTTTCAGATACTAATTATCAGCATTTTTTGTCATCACTGACCACCAGTGAGTCACACAACATGTTTTTGCGCTCCAGTATAAAATGGGGAGCATTGCATTGTCGGATTGTTAGCAGGAAGTGGAGTACATGTCATTGATGTCACTTTTTCCTTTCCATTGTGGGATTTTTTTTACAAGAACTATACACTATTGTAGATATTTACACTCAACAAAACACTGAACAGTAAATGTATACAGCACAATAAGGAGTTATTTCTTTCACAGCTGTACCTTCATTTCAGAAAGAGGTTAGGTAATTGGGTAGTTGTAGTTTTTAGAAAATGATGCTAAAACTTGAGGAAATGCTAATCAGTTAATTTGTTGGGGACTATTTTCAGCCACAGATTAATACAAATTTGGTGCTCCAGAGTATTTGTGGCAACAAGACAATGTACTCTAAGTGGGGTCAAGTCAAAATAAACCAAGGTGCCCATGTTCATCACAATAAAAAATGGCAACAGTGTGACTCATTTGTGTATTTTAATTGTTTTTGGACAACAATTAAGGGAAAAATTTCCCCTTGAAAGATGTAATGTATCATTTATAATGTTTCAGGCCAATCGTCATACTATTCCCCTCTCTGAGTGATAGAAAATCTGAGCCGACAAAAATATTCATACACTTATCTGTAATGCTTTCAGTTCATTACCTAGGACTCACAGCAAAGACAATAAGGACAAGCAGCAAATGCTTTGCAGACAACACCATCATCCCAGACATCCTCCACCCCAGCTCACTGTGCCTGCCCCCACCTATCAGTGGATTACTAGCTTTCTGACAGACAGGAAGCAGCAGGTGAGGCTGGGGAAAACCACATCCAGTACCCAATAAGCACAGGCGCCCCCCAGGGATGTGTGCTCTCCCCTC
>NW_018127941.1:902148-909888 GCF_001952655.1 Monopterus albus | reverse complement strand
TGTTGATTCTTCACAAAAAATTACAGTTTTATATCTTTATGTTTGAAGCCTGAAATGTGGCAAAAGGTCGCAAAGTTCAAGGTGGGCCGAATACTTTCGCAAGGCACTGTAGCAGTGTAGCCATCATGTGCATTCTTTTCAGCACATCAGCTGGAAACATTAAAAAGCCAATTAGAGATGGAGATGACAGTGGACTTCAGGAAGAGCCCCCCCACCACCACCACCACCACCTTGGATGAGTCATCACTGCGCTCTTCGGGTAATTTGGTAGGGCGGCCACTTCTGGGAAGGTTCACCACTGTTCCATATTGTCTTCATGTATGAATAATGGCTCTCACCGTGGTTTGCTGGAGTCCCAAAGCTTTTAGAAATGGCTTTGTAACCCTTTCCTGACTGATAGATGTCAATTTCTTTGTTTCTCATGTGTTCATGAATTTCTTTGGATCACGGCATGATGTCTTGCTTTATGGGATCTTTTGGCCTACTTCACTTTGTCAGACAGGTTCTATTTAAGTGATTTTTTTGATTCAACAGGCTGGCATTAATCAGGCCTGGGTGTGGCTGGTGAAACTGAACTCAGCTTTCCAAAAAAAATGTGATTAACCACAGTAAATTCATGATTTAACAAGAGGGGACAATTACTTTTTCACATTGGATCATGTAGGTTTGGATAGCTTTTTCCCTTAATAAATAAAATCATCACTTAAAAACCACATTTTGTGTTTACTTGGGTTATTTTTGTCTAACATTTAAGTTTGTTTGATGATCTGAAACATTTAAGTGTGACAAATATGCAAAAACATAAGAACCCAGGAAGGTGACAAATACTTTTTCACTCCACTGTAAGTTGCAAGCGCTAGCGTTCCTGGTAAACTAGGAACCCACAGTAACTGACTTTTTGCCTCGGACATTTTAGTAAGATAGCAGTGTAGCCATCATGTGCATTCTTTTCAGCACATCAGCTGGAAACATTAAAAAGCCAATTAGAGACATTTTCAACCAACTCACAGAGCATTAGCTTACACTGGCTAGCTACAACTGATAAAATCTGTTATAGGTAATCATAATTTCAGCCCCAAAAAATTGTGATCCTTGGGTAAAATTGAGAAGCCTACCTTTGTTCAATCCTATGTGAAATCAAACACCACTAACAATCAGTTGAAACTAATGAGTGCAAAAAAATTAAGCTCTTCTGGACTGAAGTCTATCAAGTGTCATTCCAAAGCATTATGAACTGTCTATTTAAATGTGGCTCTCAAGCATGAATCTCATTTTTCACACCTCACCCGTTTCTGAGCTCTGAGATTTCTCTACCAGGAATTCTCGAACTTTTTCCACCCACAGGTAGAGGATGCTCTCCCCAGCATGCTCCCTGTTGAAAGGTACACATTTCTGTATGAGGGTCAGTATTCTAAAAGGTACAGACTGCAGAAAGACTGGAAGACTGTGGAAACAATCCTATATTAGCCTTTGTTGTGGCTAACATCACCCCACAGTACCTCCTGGGGAAGTCAGAAATTATGAGAAGCACTCACACATAAAGGTCTTCGAGGCTGTTTGCCAGTTTGGCCCTCTCAGGGCCTCGTAGCCACGCTGCACTGCAGAAGCCAAGAACAAACTGAGGGTTATTGAGCAGGATGAGGAGTGGATTTTTGAGTAGGATGTTGTTCTATAGATTCAGCACATTGCCTGAAGATTAAAATTTCAAAGACTTACTTGATCTGGTAGATGGGTGGGGCTGTGCTTGGATAACCAGGTGGAAGAATAATCTGATCAGTAAGAAAACATCATAAAATGGATCACAAACAAATTGCACTAACACATGATTAATGATTAAGATTTTTTTCCCTACCTGCAGACATGCTGTACGTTTTGGCTCCTCTAAGTCACTGGATATTTTGATGCAAAATATTCTGGATGCCTCATCTATAACACACCATTCATCACCATATATGGAAGCCAGAGCCTCAACCTCTTCGATCTACATGACAGGAGACAATAACAGAGCCAAACATCATCCTTATGAGTCTGTACACATTAAGTAAGAATCAATCCAGAAAGGCTTTTCAACATTTGGACCATAAATGAAAGTTTCATCACACTAACCCAATATATATTTTTTAAAAACCTGGACATGCATATTACAAGCACATAATAACAAAATACAACAAATCCCACTTTATGCCTCTTATGTGTTGCTATGACACTTGCGTCAGAGATAAGCATCTATTTTCAAAAAATTAAGTGCCTGACAATCTTTGAAAACACAGCAATTCATTTAAAGCAACAACATTTTTGGGAATATACTCTTTATAACTAAAAAAAGAACATTTATACCACTCTTGAATCTACCTGGTACATAGATGTACATACAGTATATATAGGTGGAGCCTGCAGAGCATAAAGACTGAAAATGGGGGAAAGCTAACCTGGCTCTGTCCAGAAGGTAACAAAATCCTCCTACCAGCACCTCTGAAATCAATAATTAACACTTTTTTAATCTCATTTGTTTAAAACCGTACAAATAATGTGTGAAAACATCAATTTGCAATTTTACAGGAGTCATGTGCCAGGCCATTGCTTGGCAGGGACCAGTAACTTCATGGAGTCTCTGTTGGTTTACTGACTTTTAAACATGTTAATGAGTGAGAAAGTTAGAGTATCTCCTAATACTTTCTGGTCTGAAGTAACAAGAATCTTTAAGTACTCTTCTAATCATCTGGACAGAAACATTTTCCCTCTGCTCCATGATGAAGAAGACTGTTTCCCAAACAAAGGCTTTTTGGAAGTGACATACTGTATCTGTGCTCAATTTATATAATGTGAAACAAAACGATAATTTTTATTATCAGTTATGTTTGTCATATGTGTTGACATATCACACAAAATAGCATGTTTAGTTATTTTTACATTATACAAAATATGCAAGGATATAAGACATTAGATAGTCAAATATCACCAAAACTTGAAACATGGGTTTTTAATTATACAATGGATTGGATATTGGATCATTTTCATCTACACAGAACAGTCTTAGACAAGTGAAGACAATTTCAGAACAGCAGTTGAGTTCTGTCAAACAACTTTCTGGGTGATTCAAAGACCTCCAGGTATTTATTTCTCAAAAAATGAAATCCATACTACTGTAACACAGACAAAATGGCAGTAAGCCGGGGCTAAACTAACACAAAGGCACTGGGTAAAATTAAATAAGCTCTGTTTTAGCACACACATATAATAATGTCCGCTTGTGTCCATCTTTTGTCTTTTTCTCATGTTGTCTCTGCAGAGTGTTGATGTGTGACCTCACATGTACGTGTGATAATGAATGCAAACAACGTGGGAGCAATCTGTTGTGGGTGTGGGTGTGTGGGTGTGTGAGAACAGTTGCTTATGGCTGTTAATTTTAATTACACCACCATTATGATAATCGGGCAGATACAGAAGATGTTTTCATGTGCAGTTTATTTAAGATTTAACATCTTGTGCGAGTTTTTTGTCAGTGATATTTAAAGGAATATTAAACTCTACTGTTGGACTTCTGATATAGTCTCTGCAGGCCACTACAATATACTACAACAAAACAGACAGAGAACATAAGTTGCCAGGTTTTCTTAACTTTATCAAATAGGTTGTCAAAGCATCTTACTTGAGCCTGAAGATCTCCTTCATTCTCCGCGTTTATAATACCGGCCATTTATTAATTTCACAGCCTTTAATCATCAGGTATCCGAAATATATCAATCTCTGTCAAAAAACAAAAACATAACACGCATAAACACAAGGCATGTGAACTTCAGATCCAGCCAGCGTGGACGTAGCTATAAACTGCTTCCAGGGTGAAGCACATGTAGGTGCGTGTTTTAACCACTTCCGGGTTTTGCCTTCACTCAATATAAGAAAGCATTTGGAGACATTTTGCAGCACATTTAACAAAGCACTTGTTTGTCAATGATTTATGGAAAGCGCAGATAGCCTGCAAGACCACGCACGACTTGAATGCTAGTGGGAATGTTATTCTACCTTTAAAGACCAGTCTTGTTTAAAATAACGAGCTTTGTTTTTATTTTGAAAGGTATGTACGACTTCCGTTTTCTTTCTGATCAGCTGATGTCCGTGAAAACACAAAACATAAGCGTGTGAATGTGTGCGGGGGACACAAACGTAGCCATTGGTGAGTTCGGCGTTGTTTGAAGACGTTAAATGGGAAATGTGTGGAGTGTGAGCGACAGCGTGACAGGTCGGATGATGTGCGGTGCGCGGTTTGTGCTGCACTAGCAGCGGGAAACGGCCCCGAGCAGCTTAAGGCATCACATGCAGCTTCGGAGGGGCCCTGTGTGAGAGCAAGACTTCACTTCACAGGACTGGACTGGTCGAAACAGTAAGTGTCAGCAGCCGGTCTCAAGGCACCTGGGCTGGACTATAAATTGTAGACTAGTCGGGGACATATTCGTTCTTCATTCTAAATGGAGAAGTTATAAATATGAAGTTTGTAAATATTGTAAATATGAAGTTACAAAATAGTGGTGAAAGAAATGTTCACATCCTTTAGTTAAGAAGAAGCATCAATATATTAAGTAGTAGCCTACTCCTTTACAAGCCATGTAGGAAGGAAACTATTATCAGTATGAAAAGTAAAAGTCCTGGTTCTAGTTCACACTGTTGTTCAGATCCACTAGTGTGTGAGGAGGATTTTACTGTTGATTCTGTGGCTGAGCTACTGGTACTTCAGTCCAGTGGTTACCAACCTCTGGTCACGCTCCCTCCAATTGGTCACATGATAATTGTGAGGTACTGTGAGATTATTAACGGGAGAGGAAACGAAGGAAAGTGACAGCTGTGCACAAACTTGTGTTAATTGGTTTTAGATTGCCTGTAAGCTTTCTGTTGTTTTCTGTAGAAACTGTCTGTTATTCGCTCAGTTATATGAACAGTCGCAATTATTTTTGTTAGTCAAATTGTTGTTTTAGCCATTTTGCCAATAATGATATCCATACTTGAGCATTTTAATAATGCATCAAGGATGGTTATTTTCTTTACATAATCACATAACATGAATAAATATATTTTTTAAAGAAATGCTTTATTAAATGTGGTACTTAGTTTTTGCATGTAAAAATAAAACTCTCCGATTAAAAGCAAACCAGAGAAATACATTAGTCACATCAAAGAAATCTCTGCCTCCATTCTTCTGATTATATACTTGCAGTTTATAGATGGATTTTTTTAAAGGTGTTTCTGAACATTGAAACAAACCATAGAAATAAGGGCTGAGTAGCCGTTGGTGTCACATGCTTTTCACTCCCAGGTAAACCTGTTTCAGTGCCACTGGGCTTTTCCTTTCAGTGACTCACACTGCACAATGGCTACAGTTCAAACTTGTTTCCTTCCTGTAAGGAGGATCTGGTGACTGTCACTTTATGTCATAAGTCTGATTTCCCTCTTCTGCCGTTTGACTGTTGCTTTTTCCTCATCACCTGACAAAACCACTTGTGACTTTTTCTCTCATGTGTCCGTCAGAGCGGGTGATGACTTGTTAGGCAAATATACAATGACAACATGCACAGAATGAGCATAAGGAAGGTTTCCACAGTCACTTCAGAGGTGAAGTCCACTTATTTGGTTTCCCTGTGCCACAGACTATTAAAACTGTGAAAGCTGTTTTATAATGTGTAAGAAAATAACCCTGATGATGTCACTTCTACTTTGAGTTTGGGAACTGTGTATTTTAAAGCAGAGGGGAGGTCTGGAGTTTGAAAGATGTGGGTGCTCACCAGGCAGGGAGGGTTCGGTGAGTCCCTCAGCCTTATGGAAATGCTGTTGTATAAGTGTTTTGATATATATGAAATATATTCTAACAAAGTACTTAAATACTGGAGACAAACAACTGTGCTACCAGTGATAAACCTAAAAGCTCATTATTTTTTGCCACTGAACTCTAACTGATTAGCAGTAAGCATGAACCTCCTATAGTATCCGGGTTTCTTTTCAGAGACTTGGTGCACGTGTCCTTCTGAAAGCATCTTTTTAATCACAGCTGAGTCACAGAAATGAAAAGCATAATTTTGTGGCTTTCCTGTTTCTCTCCTGCATTTTCTCTGCAGGGGTCCATGGAGGAACTGGATCCAGAGGAGCAGTTCCTGCGCTACGCCCGGAATGGAGATCTGCCTGGCATTCAGAAGCTCCTCATGTCCAAGATCAGGGATGAAATGAAGATCAACATTAACTGCAAAGGTACAGGATTATCACATGGGAATTCTATCAATCAGAGTGTGTTGATGTAATGCAGTATGTACTGTTTTCTCAGGTATGAGTAAGTCTAACCTGGGATGGACGCCTCTTCATTTGGCTTGTTACTTTGGGCACAAAGATGTAGTGGAGGAACTGCTTAAGGTAGTGTTTCATTTGTTGAAAGCATTGAGATTTTAACTTCTATCCCACTGCTGTTTTAAATAACTGGATGGGTAATATGTCTGTGTGTGTGTGTGTTGTTACACCCTGCAGGCGGGGGCAGATGTTAACTTGCCCAATAATATTGGAGATACTCCGCTGCACAAAGCCGCCTTCACAGGAAGAAAGGTACCTGTCTCGTCAATTTTCTATTCAGATTTTAAAGAGGTGGTATGATGGGGGAAAAATATATGAGTTTCGAGATGGATCAGGCTGATGGCGGAGGTCCTCCTCTGCTGTGAAATTACTAAACTCTGTCTCCGCTGTGTTTTTCCATAATTCAAAATTTTGAATCTCCTGCACAGAGAAATTTTGAAACTGTGTCCTTTGTAACATCACACCCTGCTAGAGGACAGTGGGGAATCTGGGCTCTGTATAATGATGGATTTAGAGAAATGTAAACAACTTTGGGTGAATAAAATGTCACAGTTGTGTTTAAAATATGCTCAATATGTATGAAGATGGGTCAAAAAGGGCCATAATACCACCTCTTTAATTTGTTTCTACTCTTTGCATACTATGAGTTTCAACATTTGATCATCCATTCAATCAGTCAATCAATCAATCAATCACACATTGATCAGGAGGTTGTCATGCTGCTGCTGCACTATGATGCATGTGCTACTGTCATCAATGGGACAGCACAGATTCCCAAAGATGTCACTCAAAATGCAGAGATCAGAAGCATGTTGGAAGGTGAGAGAGACATTGTCATTTAAGAGATTTCATGAAAAGATGTTTCTATCAATATCCGTGTTTAATGTTATAATATCCATTCATACAGTACGTTGATATAATATGTAAATTCTAAACTGATCCTGCTTCTTTTTTTTTTTGCAAACACTGTCCTTTTACTGATAGCGGCTGAAAGAACAGAGGAGAGGAAACTAGAGGAGAAACTTTTAGAAGCAGCACGAGAAGGAGACCTTTCAACTCTAACTCAGCTGGTTAGTGGTAGACACTGAAGTGTCATACGTACTTAAGTCTTACATTTTGACCAGTAATTATGTGGAGTCTCTTGAGTTAAATTGGCATAATTTCAGTGGGTACTGTGGCAGGATAAACAGAGCATTTTGTGTGTTATATTGAGTTTGGATTTATTTGTAACTTCAATGATAATTGTACTGTCAAGTAACTTCACATATTCGCCAGTCAGGAAAAGTCTAGAGTTGACTTTGAATGTCAGTGACAGTGATTCAGTTAGCAAGGAAAACCTCATTAGGAGAAGTTTCAGCAGAATAATAAAGACCTGCAGGACACCTGTGCCCAGACAGCCCATCTTTTGTTGTC
>NW_018127941.1:872693-902116 GCF_001952655.1 Monopterus albus | reverse complement strand
CAACTGCACAGATCTGCTGGATAACACGCCGCTGCACTGTGCAGCCTATCGAGGCCAGAAGCAGTGTGCTCTAAAGCTGCTCAAGAGTGGAGCCAGCCCCAGCATCAAGAACAAGCATGGTAAGGCCTATCAGCCAGAGCTGGCAGTCATTAGTGACGCCTGTCTTTAAAAGATAAGGCTTGCAAGATTTTGTTTTTCACAAAACCAACTCTGAATGTGTTCTGTAGAAGCTGAGTTGTCACTCCCAAAAAAAACACAAAATACACTTCAAAGAGTCACACTGTTGCTCAGATTGTTACGGCAAGCTGCACACCAACAGAGCAACTGGACTCAGTAATTGGCAGGACTCAAACTCAGGTCAGAGAGATATTTATTTGACAGAGTATGGAACGGAAAGGAGGTGGCGAGGATCAGGCGCGGAGCTGCCGGCGTGGGTCTCGGGTGATAGGGCCGCAGAAATGACTGGACCACTGGAGGAGCCGCCCGGGGTCGGAGGAGAGGTTTTGGCACTGCGTATAGAGCAGAGAAGGAGATTAAGAGAGGAGACAATAGGCAGATGAGGGTGTGATGAAGCTGAGCACAACACAGGTGACCTGCGTATAGAGGACTGCTGGCTCCGGGCTGGAGAGCGGGCTTGGAACCCAGCGCCGAGGTATGCAGACAGGAACAAGCGCCCACACTTAACTGACCCAGGCAATGGATGTGGACCCCAACCAACGATTGTCGCTCGACAGCAAGGCCCACGGAGACATAGGCGGCACCAGGCAGCAGCTCGAAACACAAGACACTCCTCCGTAATAAGTTCCAAAATAAACAGAAGATACTCCTTGGTAATGAGTTCAAAAATAAACAGAAGATACTCATTGGTAATGAGTTCAAAAATAAACAGAAGATACTCATTGGTAATGAGTTCAAAAATAAACAGAAGATACTCCTTGGTAATGAGTTCAAAAACAACAGAAGATGCTCCTTGGTAATGAGTTCAAAAATAACAAAAAGAGCTCCTCAGAAGTCAGTTCACCAAATATAACCAAGGTAAAGAAACTTACTCCAGTCGACACAGTGGAATGACACCAATATACCAGGGTAGGATGATCTTAGACGACATCAGGATCCAGGACAAGAAACACGCAAAGTCACCGGCAGGAGACTAAGAGATCGTCTGGCAGCGAGGACACACCAGCGCCGTGTTTAAGTTAATTGAGCGCAGGTGTGCCTCGTCGCCGGGAGCGTGTTCCTACGTGAGCAGGGGTGGAGTCGCTGATGGCCCCGGTAACAGCTGCCGAGGTGCCAGGGACGGCCTGATCCGCGGACGTAACACAGATTCAACTGTTTCTTCATTACAGTGAACTTGCTGCTGTAAATACTTATTTCCATGCTCCTTTGCAGCTAAAAATAGTCCTGTTTGAGTCACTTTGATTAAAAACTATAGTGCCCAGCTGTTAGAAAACTATTAGGCCTCTTTTAAAAATGAAGCTATACATTTATGACCCATTTTTAAAGCTCATACATTCAGTAGGAGTGAGTATGCTTGAGGCTGTGAGTCACAGAAAGGGAAGTGAACTTTGAAAGTACTCAGAGACAGACTGCTGCATTGTTGGTTTAAGTCTTCAGTAATAAAAGTATACAGCACCAGCTGTATCCTTTTACAAACCACACATTCCTCAAAGACGTCTGTGAGAAACATTATTTTTTCCTCACTTTATACCTCTGTTCCATACCCCACTTTACTTGTGTGTCCATAACAAATAGGCCAGACAGCATTTGACCTGGCCAGCGATACAGCAATGAAGCACGTCCTTACAGGCAGCGTTCATCGGGTAAGTGCTCAGCTGGTATTCAGCTTCCTAAGGTTAATTTGATTTGTTTTTTATTTTCTTCATGTTTTTCACCTGTGGCCCTAACAGGATATGACAAGACATGTCAGGAAGTACGAGGGACTCCTCTGGAAGGTAAAGTCTGGGAATTATTATCTCTGGTGGCTGAGAGAAGCCAGGTTATATCAGGCTGAGAAATTAACAGCAGAATGGAGAACATCTACTCAGCAGGTTGACATACTGCATTTATAGACTAATATCTTTCTGTGGTAACCACCACTAGCGACCCTTGGCACATGCAAGGAGTCGTGTGATCTGTTGCAAAGAGAAACATATTGATAGCAGCTTTAAGGACACAAAAGCAACAATGACGTCATCCTGCTAATAAGCATTGTTTGAAAGTGTATTGCTCTGTGTCACAGAGCTCCATTGGTGTCCAAAATCTACTGTGCTCCACCAGTAGAGTACAGTGATGTACCTTCATTATGATAAACACATGACTCAGTCCCACTAACACCAGGCTGGTGCCGGAAATACTAGTACACAACATGCATATTAATCCATATCTCAAAATAGCCTCAGTTGTAATTGCAACTTGGGTGTTAATGTGAGTGCTATTTAAAAGTCAGAAACAAGCAATTACAGCAGCTTCTGTATTACGTGACCACTATATTTGGAAACCCTAAGAATTTATTTCAGTTTCACTACCCACTGAGGTCATCAGTGAGGGAACAAGCATCTGTGTGCATTCAAACTGCTTGTGTTTATAGTATTTGCATTGTGTTTCTAAAATGAAAGTGCAGCAAATTCATGAATGTTTTTCCACTTGAATGTGCTGGGTGCCCTGTCAGCCACCGTTAAAATCAGAACAGGCTAAACAATAAGAGACATCACTGAAACTCGTTTGTATCTGGTCCTGCAGAGCTCGAGATTTTTTGGCTGGTGCTCCTACTGGGTCGTCCTTCAGGATGGGGTTTTATCCTGGTACTCAAAACAGTAGGTGCCACCACCTTGTCTGTGCTCCGTGAGTCACACTCGGTGATAGATAAATGAAAGTACTGTACACTTTTGATTAGAAACAGGCGATAAAGAAATAAGCTAACGAGAAGAATTATGACTTTGGTATCTCAGTTGAAAATGTGTCATATGTTTGACCTGCAAAAGAAAAAACCCCAGGAACATCTGTCTCTCATGTAAAGGTCAGATGCTGTTGCCAGTGTCAGAAGGCAAGGCTGTAAGTCCCTCACACATGCTCAGTGTTTGGTAAGCTGACATTTAATATCTGCCCTCAATTTTGTTGGCCACTGCATTGAATTTGTGTGCGTTTACTGAAACAAGGCATTATTTCTGATGTTCTCATTTTTAGATCCGAGCCAAAGATAACTGCTTTTTCACCATCAAGTGCTTTGATGACAGTGTGCATCACTTCAAAGTATCACCTAAAAATGACCCAGAGACAATGAGAAAAGTAGGTTTTGTTTTTCCTCTGGCTGTAATCTCAGTTGCTCTTCTGAAAGATCTGATCCGAAAGATATTTCTGCTTAATTGTTAACTTTTGTTGCATTCTCATTTATTGTTTATTCATAAAGACAAATAACTGAAGAGCTGGGCAGAGTGTGTAGCAGTATAACAGAGCACTGGGCGGAGCAGGGTGCATTGATTTGGAGTTTGATGCTAGTGCTACCTTAAATTACATACTCTAGCTTTAATGTAATTTTGGAGTTTTATAATCTCAAAATTGATTGTTTTCATCAAAAACTGTGCAAAGGTGAGTCACTTTTTTTACCTTGAATGAACTTGGTCACAAGAAGGCTATTATTAGCTTAAGTTACTGTGCCTGCTGCACATAAAGGCTGAACCTGTAATATGTAGGTGTCTGAGAGAAATTCAGAGGTAAATTTTTAGAGGTAGTTTGTGAATACTTCTTAGTAATGTGATACTCACTCTACCATGCTCCTCAATGGATTTATGTCTGGTTACACCTTGCAGCAGATGCACAGGGATGAGTGTGAATACACCTAAAGCTTATAGACCCATGGGGGTGACTCTACTGAGTTCAGCCCAAAAAGTAGAAATTCACTGGCAAAAAAAAAGAGACTGTAGGAGCAGTGAAAAGAAGAACAGACAGGAGGACAGAAAAATGTAGACCATGAAGAGCAAACATCAACAAATTAGTGCTGGAGCATTTTATTTTTGTATCTGAATTGCTATGACCTTTCATGTCTAAATGTTAATAATGTGGCGTTTTGGAAAATACACATTCAATTTCTAGTTGAGAGTTAGATGATAGTTGGATCAATATCACTCTCATGTCTGTACGTTAAGTATAAAGCTACAGCCAGCCACCACTGGAGACTGGAAATAGACTGTCCATGAATAACATCCTACCAGCACCTCTAAGACTAATTATCCCATTTATTCAGACCATATGACAGGTGATCTGTAAAAACACCTATTCACCGATTTATGGCGGTTTATGTTGCCATGCACCCTGTGGAAACCTAATGCTTCCAGCCAAGAAAAAGTCTGGGAAACGAGACTGCTTCGTATCTTGGCTATGAGTGTGTGTCAGTGTAAGTCGCTAAAGAAGTAATAAAAAGAAGGCTGCCAAAAATAATGTACAGTAAATGGACGCTGTTGGTGGTAAACGAATAGGGAAATACAGCTGGTTAGCTTAGCATAGCATAAAACAAAGAAACAGGTAAACTTGTGATTGTTACACTTAAGGTTTCGCATGGATTAAACAAAAACAGTAACTTTAGAGGTGCTGTTTACGGTCTTTGTGCTGTGTCAAACTTTATATTTAACAGAGTGGTATCAGCCTTCTCATCTGACTTTCCTCTAAATAAGGGAATTAGTCTATTTCCCAGGTCAAACTATGTCAAACAGATCTAAACAGTCATCAGTGTATATCCTAACTTCCTTTAAGTAATTAATGGATAGCTTTTATCAGAGTGGTAAATACATGTAATCTGTACAAATTCGCTGATTTTATCTAAAGCATGATGGCTGCAATTATATTTATGCTATTATGTTATAAGATGAGATTTCAGTTTTGGAGTGTTCTATCTGAAACCTGCTTGATCTAGAAAACCCAATTTTAAAATGTTTTGATATCACACATTTAGTATATCTTTGGGTTGCTTGTTATTTTTACTAATACAAGAGAATTTTTGTTTTTTATCTAGGATGTAAAAATGTTTAACCTAAATATCTCTAAAATCTTACCGTAAATTAGAGAACACTGTCTTCTAGGCATGGCTGGATGCCCTGGAGAAGCACTCTGCTTACAGCACACACTACTGCTCCCAAGAGCAGGGTGAGGAGGAGGAGGAAGAGGAGGAGGAGGAAGTGATGTCACTCGGGGAGCTAACGGACTCACTACAGGTGGTTCCAGAAATATATATGTGTATATATAGCATGTCAGCATAATGATCCATATTATTTTTGCCAAACTAGAAAGCGCTGGTCCTCCCACCCTTTGTGCTGCTTTTCTTCAGTCTGCTGTCTCCTCTTGTCTCTGTGAAACCAGGCAGCGGAGGCCAGCCAGAAGAAGCTGGAGAAGAAGGTGGCATCTTTCCTGTCCATGCTGAAAAATAATGGGCTGGCAGAAAGTAAAACCTGTTATTTCAGTGTCAGTTAGGTTTTTTTATATCTTGTAATGTGCACACAAGGGAACCTGACGGATTTGAACCATTCAAGAATGGAAATGAAAACTTTTATGATCAAAATTGTAATGATCATCAAGCAGCTTGAAATCAGCAGCACTGGTAGAATAATATCTGAAATTCTCATAAGAGTCTGCGCCACCTGTTGCTGTCGTCAGGGGCTTGCTATGCTTGTGGTTTCTAAAACCACAACTTGTTCTCTACATTTGCTTCAGTTTCTTTCTACTTTTTTAAGCGGATTGTGACTTTTTCATTCACCCTTTACTTTGTGCTGGCGGGTCTGTCATCAGTGTGCCTGTCCCCTCAGGTTTTCCATCAGCCCTACTGCAGAAGATGCAGGAAATCTGTGAGTTGTCCAGTGAGACCAGCTCCAGTCTCAATGTCTGCCTCAGGCTTTTCTCCAAACAGGAAGGGGTAAGTGTCAGCTTCGTGTCAGATGTGAGTTAGTTGCTGTGTGTCAGGTTTTCAGATTATCATCAGATAAGAGCACAGGATATATTTATATGTTTTACTAAGATCATAAACAAGACTGCGTTTTCGTATTAATGTGCTTATATTTAGAGGTATTCAGCGCTGAAACTTCTGCTGCCAACCAGTGTAAGAGAGGTAATTACAACAACATTTGAAAAACTCCACAGTTAATTTGTAACCAGGACATTGTTTCTGCAAAGATGTGTAACAACCCTTCCAGCTTCTGTAGATGAGAGCTAAGGAAGAAAACATTTTTTTTGTCATTTGATTGATCCTTTTACATATGCAGACTATAAATGCTATAATCAACAGAATCCTTATTTTCTGTGACATTCAGATATATAGAAGATGTAAAACAAAACATGTTTCTTAAGAAAGCACAGGCACAATTTACACCTCCTTATGAAAGCGGCCCAGTGGAATGCAATGATTACAAGCTGTCAGACGGGTTTTCTTTGTGCATGATTCAATGGATTTGATTATAATGGAAGGATTCAGTGGATAGATTACATTCCTCCAGCAAAGAAAAAGTGATACAATGTAAAACATTATATAGTTTTAAACATCATAATACTTGAATAAACACAGTGTTTACATGGTGATTCACTTGAAAGGCTTTGCATAATAAGATACATCTACATTTTGGGCGTGTCTTATCCATGTGTGAAAAAGTTATGAATGGCTTGTGAACCTAAATATCATTGCAGCAATTTCTTGTGACAAAGTCAGACGTCGCTGAGAGGCTGAGCTCAGGCCTTGTTTATTGAATGTCTGTCGTGCTACCAAAAATATGTTTTATCATTTTCATTAAGACACAGTGAAGAGACAATAAAAATATAAGAAAGTATAAATGTCCCAAAAAGACAATATATTCAAAAATAAATACAAAAACGGCAAGAAAATGCCAATATAAACTATGTGTATGTATGATACTTTGAAAAAGCTAATGAAGCTAATGAAAAGTCTTCTTTCATTGTGTCCAAAGTGTAAATCCAGTAATGTTCCCAATGTGTAAGTCTTGAAATAATTTCTCCACCTCTAGGAGAACATTTAACATTCAATATGGATGAACTGCAAGGTAGCTGCTGATTCATGATTAAATTTCATAAAAAGATTTGCAGTAACATACTGCAATCCTCATTCTTAGAACGAATGGCTGCTTTATGTTCAGCAATGCACAACCTTAAGGCTCTTTTAGTTTGGCCTACATAGACCATGCCACATGGACATCTAAGCATTAATAAAACTGGTGATATTAAATCTCTTGCCAGTTTGTGGATGAAAGAAGACTTTACTATATATTGTATGTAGTATACATGTTGTCACAATGTACACAATTTCCACACTTGTAGTTACCCAGACAGGGATCAGGAATCCAAGCGGTCGAAGGTTTAGGGGGAAGCATGTTGTGTATGATGCTATCTCCTTTGTTATGAGCTCTCTTAAAACTGTAGACTGGTAGTTTAGGGTCACTTGACACAATAGGCCAGTGTTTTAAAATAATGTGTCTAATTTGTCTGGCCTGTGGATTATAAGAAGTAGAGAACACCAGCCGAGATGTAGATCCGAGATGGAATTCTTAAGAATTGAATTAGCATTAGATAGAGCTGAAGTAGCATGAAAAATGCTTCTTAAATGGAGTTTACATACAACGGACACATTTATATTGTCCCATGGTACATTTGCATTTTAATATTGTCCACCATGAGCGTTCAGTGCTACATATGTGCAAGTTCTTTTGTATAAACAAGTGTATATGGTTACGTTTTTATGATTTGAAGGTTAGGCATATGTGAGAAAATGCGACTGGGATGAAATGGATATGTAGAGCTTTAAAAGGAACCAATATAGAGAGAATTTATGTAAATTGTTGACTGAATTTAAAACAACACTCACATAAAATCTGTAGCATATATCAAAGAGTGCCTATCTAATTTTCATCCAAATCACAATCTCCTATTTCAGTTTTGTAGGTCCTCATTAAAGATCTCAGAGCGAGATGGTCTTTTTTTTGTTGTTGTTTTATCTTTATGTTGCATAATGTCCTGTCACCCCTATTGTTCATTTGCGACCCTTTCCAAACCAGATGTCACATTAGAGTGAGAATCTGTCACTGACTACTCCCTGCTCATTGTACTGATAATAGTAGACCTAGTGCTTTTGATGCACTGCAGGGTCTGAATGCACTGCTGAGTGCATTGTTGAGTTGTTGAATACATAAATCAAGGCATGTTAACATGTCCGTGCAGATTCTCAGTCATCCAGGTCATAGTAAGCTGAGAAAAAAAAATCAACTGGACTAGATTTTTAGGTTGAAGATGTTTCACATATCATCCAAGAGGCTTCATCAGTTCTGCCCGACTGGCGTTGAGTCAGTAACACAACTTGTCATCCATCTACAACTCTGTTTTGAGATCTCTGCCCAAATATGTCCATCCTAATTCAGACCAGGACAATAGGCGTCAGTCCCCATGTGAGGGTTCAAAGACGGGTAACGACGCTCACTGATACCAGACCCTAATGACTGAGTCATTACAGGACATTGTTGGCCTTCAAAGGACTGAAACACCACCGATGGGGATAAATATCTCCGACTCAACGCCAGTCGGGCAGAACCGATGAAGCCTCTTGGATGAGAGGTGAAACGTCTTCAGCCTAAAAACCTAGTCCAGTTGATCTTTTTTTTTTTTTTTTCTATGTTTTTTCAGTTTACTATGACCTGGATGACTGAGAATCTGCACAGACATGGTAACATGCCTTGATATATGTATTCAACAACTCAACGATGCACTCAGCAGTGCATTCAGACCCTGCAGTGCATCAAAAGTTATTTTTCAAGGCATGTTAACCTTCACGCATTAGTACACAGATTCAGACAGTCCTGTCTGTTTGACACCTGCTGGTTTCTGCCTGTAGAACATGAAATTTGCATATTAACATTGACAAGAGTGTTGAATACCAAAGTCTGAATTATTAAAACCACTAGGTGTTTCGGTCTTGACGAGCATGTGAACCATGTTTTCTCCTCCCACTCGCATTCACTAACACAGCTTCATCTCACAAACAAGATAGCTGAATTTCTTTGGGATCTTTAGAAGCACTGCTTATGTGTCCATGATACCAAAACCATTTGAATGTTTTCAGTTTAAGACCCAGTACAGTGCTTTCAGGATTTACACCTGGGCCGGGTCTCAGTCACTCAGCTATGCAGCCTTTTAAACTGTGTTCTGCAGAGACAGAGTGTACATAGAAAGGCTCACAGAATCATAGAGCTCACCATGAATAGACTTGGTCTCAATAGGAAACTCTCAAACATGTACAGTGTATCTCAGTCTACATGTGACGGCACACAGCGGGAATGAAGCAATGGGGCCTGTTCTCATTCTCCCTGCCAAGGAGAGACACTGATTCACTTCCAGCTCCTGCAGTGCTGGCTTGCACTTTAGGGACACATGTGGAGGGGTCAGGCAACAAGAATTTCCTCTTTAAAGTTCTGTATATTGCAGTAATGGCAAATGATCAGTAGTCTGGCATTGTACAGCACTTTCTCTCCACTTCGCCCTTCCTGATCCAGTCCTGATTAGCGTTTTACAGATAATGATTTATCATGAATTTTCCCTCTTTTGTTTCTTTGGCAGCCCAAAGTAAAACACTTCCTTTTTAGTGATCTCTGAGTTTATATTTACACATCAGTGGGAAAAGATTGTTTGTTACAGTGCAGATGAAAAATGAGCACATTTTCATATCATCAACACTAATTCTTTGGCCAAATGGAAGGTTTGGTTAATAGTTTATATCTGAGTCCATTACCTGTCATTTGATTCCCTCTTGTCTTGTCCATGGGAATCATGTTCCTCAGCAGGCAATTTGAGATAACGGTATCAAGGCAGCTGTCCTCTGTTACGGATAAACATGGCTCATTGTTCTCAGCGCCACCTCTGTCTCTGTCCATGGGTCTGATCATGAGAGGACAGTTGCAGGAGGGAGGATCGGTCAGTCAACATGTGATTTATTTGCAGACCCACTGGTATCACAGCCAGTCTGATAGTTATGTGCATTTGTCTGCTTTTTGTAATGAGAGTTGTAATAAAATATTCATGATTGGTAGACACTTATTTGTCTTTACTTATCAAATGATGAAGATAGAATTCTTGTTGGTTAATGTTTCTGTGAGTCATTAGTCTCTTTCTTTGTGCATGTGTGTGGTGAGCTCAGGTGCGCAGTCTGAAATTGGAGCAGGAGGTGGGGAAGAATAAGATCCTCTCTGAAGCGCTGCAGACTCTGGCCACAGAGCACCACGAACTTGAGCAATCCATCGTCAAGGGGTCTTCACCGCTGAGCGAAGATAAGTTCCACGAAGCTCTGTCTGGTGAGTTAACAACTTATCGAACGCAATCAGGAGATGCAGGAGATTCAGTGAGCTCCCACTCCCGTTCACCTGTAAGCACAGTGGAATGCTTTCTCCTGCCAGTGAATGTCTTTGAATACATAGAATGAGTTAAGTTAATGATCGGGACTACATCGTTTGAGTTGATGATAGCCAGTTTGTATAATTATAAAGAACAATATTTGCTTGTTTGGAATCAGTTTTTGTCTGGTATATTAGGAGAAAAGTTTCATAGAAGTTAATAGGAGTGTAACAATATTTCACGTTGAGGTAAAAACTGTCTTGCAACATAATAGAACCAGAGCGCAGTGTGATGGCAAAGTGATGTACATTCACATTAAGACAACTCCCTGCTGTGTTTTAATGCACTGTGTTGCTTGGAGAATGAGAGTTCGCAACAGGGAGTGTTGTAGGCATGTACGATGCAATCCGTAGTGGCTTCATTCACGTTTTTAACCCATGAGTTTCTGTTGTGTGTTGGTTACTCATGCTGCTAACATGGTTTACTCTGTCTTAGCCCCAGTTCTCCCACCAGTGTGTCTGATAAATAAAAAAAAACACAGTTTACGATCCAATACTAATGAAAATATATAGTATGTTGTTAAATTGCTTTAACCGTGGCTCAATTTTGATAGTGAATAGCAGTGAATGCTCATGCAAACAAGGTAAACAAAAGAGCCTTCTTCCCATGAGCATCCACATCCTGATCGTCCCCCATACGTTACTGGTCAATGCAGAGCCTTTGCCAGATAAACATTTTTTGTAAATGTCTCTTATTATCATTTTTAAAGAACTGCAACCAAGAGAGTGGAACACTTCACAGTTGAAAAATGAACTTGTCAGTCCTCTAGAGGAAAAAACTATGTTGTGGCAACACTGTTTCTAAATGACCTCAAACACTTTTTTTGGAATTTCATAATTATTGGCTGAGATACTATATACACAGATACCAATATATCTGCAGTAAGCTAATATTGGTCAATATATCAGCCAGGCTCATTTATTTGTCTAGCACTAATTGTTATCATGCATGTGGTGATACTGGTTTTAATGTTAGACAGTAAAAGATATCTACAGGTACTGGGATAAACTGATTTTATTACATTCATCTTTTGATTTCTATTCTATTCTACCTGACAGCTGTACTCACTTGGTAATGGTCTGTTTTGCCTCTTTCTTTAAAAAAAAAAAATTGTCTTTAAGAACAATTCATGGCCACTTGACAGTAAATCATCTCCATGTGCCCATTAGACTCAGACTCAGAGCTCTCCCTGAGCGGCTTTGAGACGGTGGCCAGCCAGTCGTTTGAGGAGGACGAAGAGGAGGAGGGTGAAGGCTCTGTCATGTTAAGCAGTCCTAGCAGCAACCCCACCACCATGTTGTGGGGGGATCACCATGGTGACAAGGATGAGACTCAAACCAATGGGACCACAAAGCATAGGTCAGCGGAGCTGTTTGGATGAACAACAAAGGGCCTGTATCTTCATATCAGACTGTTATTGTTGTTGTGTTTTTTTTCTTCCTTTGCTATAATATATCACTGGTACATTACCCAGCTCAGTCTGAGTGTTCTCTTTTCTCAGTGATCTTTTTTTTTTTTCATTTTTATGTCCTCCCTCAGGTGTTTCCACCTCAGTGTGAATAATTCAGAGTCAGGGCCAGCCTGGTTAAGGCAAGAGAAAGCAAAAAAACAGAGCTCTATGCTGGAGCTGTTAAATATTAATATGGTCGAAGTGCGGTGCAATAATCAGTGTGTAGTATGATCCCATGTTGTTTAGATGCACATTGAATTTAAACATTATGTCAGTGCCTCATGTATTTTTACATGGTTTAAACATTATATTCTTGTGATTGTAAATATAGAATCCAAGCTCCAGCTTTTACCGTAGTTTGACCTGGCTGATCCTCTGGATCTGTTGTACTTAATAAGAGCTGCTAATGAATGAATCCAAGGCAGCCAACCACCATTGTTACCGGTGTTGATTGTACCTCTGGGCTCTCTTCCAGAATGGCACACAGTGCATTAAAGGCTTTTGTTGACTGTATTCACTTGAATACCATATGACACCTGTAGCTATTATATGTCTGATACATTTACTGTAATGACAAATTTCTGTATTTCAAGCACTAATACAAAGTCAAAGCTAATCCATCATATGGGTCCTATAGAGGTAATACAATTGTCTGTTAATGTGTCATTTTAGGACCAGTTTACCTGCACCAATGTTTTCAAGAAATGACTTCAGTATTTGGAGTATCCTGAGAAACTGCATTGGAATGGTGAGAATAGTGTTCATATTGTTAGGCTTTGTCGGCAGCACGGCTTTATGAATGGCGATATCATGCAGTCAGACGATCCACTATAGTCTAGACTGAAATATTTCAACAGCTACTGGATGGATTATGACGTTTTGTACTGATATTAATGGTTATCAAAGAACAAATCAAACTTTGGTGATTTTTAGTGAAATGTGTAGATAACTGTTGGATGGATTGGATGGAAATGTGGTACAAACACAAGTTCCTTTCATGATGAATTGTAATCATTTTAGTTACCTAGCACAACCAGTTTGTTGAATACTTTTGTTTATGGCCATGTACATTGGCACCCCTGCATTTCTATCAGATAATGCACCACTTCTCTCAGAAAATTGTTGCAATAACAAATTCTCACGTTTATTTCTTTTGTTTGCACTGGAACAACACAAAAGACCAGAGTAAAAAATGCTAATTTGATACATTTCACACAGAACTCCAAAAATGGACTTGATAGAATTATTGACACCTTTGCAAATTATCAGAAATGGTTCTATTTCAAGCATGTGATGCTCCTTTAATGTTCTGTGGACAGAATAGACTAAGATAGAGCTTTTTGGTTGAGCACATCATTTCACTGTTTTCAGAAAACAGCCTTCAAAGAAAAGAACACGGTCCCTACAGTCAAACATGGTGTAGGTTCACTGATGTGTTGGGATTGCTTTGCTGCTTCAGGCACTGGATGTCTTGACTGTGTGTATGGCATTATGAAATGAATTCTGAGGCACAATGTAGGGCCCAGTGTCAGAAAGTAGGGTCTCCGTCAGAGGTCATGGGTCTTACAACAGGATAATGACCCAAAGCAGACTTCAAAAAGCATCAAAAATGGTTTCAGACAACACGCTGGAGAGTTCTGATGTGGCCAGCAATGAGTCCAGATCTAAATCCCACCTGTGGGGAGATTTCATAACAGCAGCTGGGAGAAGGAACCCTTCAAATCTGAGAGCCCTGGAGCAGTTGGCAACAGAAGAGTGGTCCAACATTCCAGTAGAGAGGTGGAAGAAACTCACTGATGGTTACAGAACAATTGATTTCAGTTATTTTGTCCACAGGGTGTGCTACCAAATATTAAGTTGAGGGTGTCAGTAATTCTGTTCAGTCCATTTTTGGAGTTCTCTGTGGAATTTATCAGATTTGGCTTTTTTATGTTGTTCCAATTCAAACAAAAGAAATAAACATGAGAAAACCAAGTAATTTGTGACTGCAACTGTTTTCTGGGAGAAGTGGTGTGTTGTCTGACAGAAATGGAAGGGGCCCAGTATTTTGAGACGTGACTGTACATGCAACATGAATGACATTCATCAGCCTTAGCTGTACTTGATTTTTAGAGCCAATTAATAAACTGAAAGTGGCTGGATTAGTATAATAATGTATCAGATGACTGTGAAAATATTGCAAAGTGAAATTGGTTAATCTGAGCTTTATGGTGTTTTATAATGAGTTTCAGCTCATTTAGCAGCTAAACATGCAGATATTTCTCTCATGAGCTGGTGGAGACCAAAACGGAGCTAAAAGAGATGGCGATGTTCACATATAGCTCAAAGTGCCACAACCTCACAAAGCCGCTTGCATGGCTGTAGAAACTTGTTCACTAGTGTGCCGAGTATTACTGTGTAGGCTACTTTATTTCCAGATTATGCCATGAAATAATCAAAAACCTCTTTTATTTGAAGACTTTCTCATGCAGCAGAAAATGGTACATTAGACAAACCCTCCATTTACATGTGCTGTATTTTTTGACACAAGCAACATCCAAATGATGTGTGTGCATGCATTAGTGTAGTCTTTTCCACACTGAATATATTTATTATACTTGTCTTGTGAAGGGATTTAATTTTCTCTGTGTAATAAAACCTTGTCCCTCATTTGCTCTTCTTGTCTATTTCAGGAACTGTCCACGATTACAATGCCAGTCATTTTCAATGAGCCGCTCAGCTTCCTGCAGCGTCTGACAGAGTACATGGAGCACTCATACCTCATCCATCAGGCCAACACCTCGTCAGACTCCATTGAGAGAATGAAGGTAGTACAGTCTAACTTCCTGGACATATCGTGCAAATGAATTAGGCCACATTCTGACTGAGTTTCAAAGGTGTGAAAAACTTTAGCCATATCTATTCGTGTCTACGGAAGATTGCATTGACCGCAGCCAGCACCATACAACAGTGCAGCCCCACGCAGTGAAGAAGTTGGATGTGGTTCAACCTTTGTAGCACCATCATTCGGCAAAGGCGCTACATTGACCATTCACGTATAGGGTACGATCGAAACGTGGATATCCACGGGAAGAGGACTCTTTTGTTTACCATGTTAGCATGAGCATTCACTGCTATTCACCATCAAATTTGGGCCACAGTTAACACCCCATAATAATATGCCATGCATTTTTGTTGGTACTGAATGTTAAACTGTATTTTTATGCCTCTACGTGGGCGAGAGCCGCAGCCCTTCGAGTTGTATGTCTGTCCATATGTCCATCTTGTTCTTGTGAACATATCTCAGGAACACCTTGAGGAAATATTTTCAAAATTGGCACATGTGCACTTGGACTCAAATATGAACTGATTAGATTTTGGTGGTCAACGGTCAAGGTCAGTGACCTCAGCTCAGTCCCATACCCATTAATTTGACTGGTTGGTATAGACACACCACCACAAAGCAGTAATTCTAGTTCATTACATTCCAATTAATTGTAATTGTAATCATTGTAATAAGTTGACCTGTTGTCTTAATAAAAATGATAAAACATATTTTTGGTAGCACGACAGACATTCAATAAACAAGGCCTGAGCTCAGCCTCTCAGCGACGTCTGACTTTGTCACAAGAAATTGCTGCAATGATATTTAGGTTCACAAGCCATTCATAACTTTTTCACACATGGATAAGACACGCCCAAAATGTAGATGTATCTTATTATGCAAAGCCTTTCAAGTGAATCACCATGTAAACACTGTGTTGATGCACACTTGGTAGAAATTAGGTTAGCAGCATGACTAACCAAAACACAACAGAAACTCACAGGCTGGAAACATGAATGAAGCCACTCACGCTGACTCGTCACAACATGGCCAAATACAATAACTACAATACCCCCCCTCCACCCCCAATCAATGCAGCTCCTTTCATAAAAACACAACACCATTCAGTCTGAACACACATTAAACCGCCTCAAATATTGGCATATTTTTGCTGTATTATACCTTTACTTGTAAATTTAATGTGCATGATTATACACAATTATCTGCCATTGACAGTGTGTGGCTGCGTTTGTGGTGTCCTCTGTGGCTTCCCAGTGGGAGCGGACAGGTAAACCCTTCAACCCCCTGCTCGGAGAAACCTATGAACTGGTCAGGTAAGTGGGATTATACAACTTATGTTATACATGGATGCATGGATGTTAATGTTATATATTTACTCATCATGTCAGCTACGTGTTAATCTGTCCTCTAACACTCCCACTTTGATACCTGCTGTTTCCCTGGTCTCCTAGAGATGATCTTGGCTTCAGGGTCATATCAGAGCAGGTGAGCCACCACCCTCCTGTCAGTGCCTTCCATGCTGAAGGCCTGAAGCAAGACTTTGTGTTTCATGGATCCATCTATCCCAAACTCAAGTTCTGGGGCAAGAGTGTGGAAGCTGAGCCAAAAGGCACCATCACACTGGAGCTGCCCAAGTACTGGTTTATTTAACACAAGAAGGTTACAGACACCAAAGTTGACCCTCTGTGTGAGTGGTCTGTAGGTTTAATCACACATCACTATTTGGAGCTGGTGCATTTTCCCTAAGCTGTTTTTTCTTCCAGGTACAATGAAGCCTACACATGGACAAATCCTACATGTTGTGTTCACAACATTATTGTGGGCCAGCTATGGATTGAGCAGTATGGAAATGTAGAGGTGATCAACCACAGGTAAAAAAAAAAAAAAAAATCAGTAATTACAATGTTTGACCACATGTGTTAGACTACTCTAAAGATTATAAGTTTAGATATTTATGAAGAAGTCAGATAAAGCTGATATAATTACTTTGAGGCACTCTGGCAAAGAGGAAGATGGACAGAGCAGAAGAGGATGTACTGTATGATTCACCCAGCAGAGAGTGAGCGCCTAATATGCTGTTTGTCACCCTTTTCACCTAGAACTGGAGAAAGGTGCTTTCTGAAATTCAAACCATGCGGTCTTTTTGGCAAAGAACTGCATAAGGTCGAAGGATATATTCTGGATAAAAGGTACAGTTTACGCTGATGTTTACAAAAGTCATTTGAATAATGGTGGGGGATACTGAAATTCTTGCCCCGCTACCCTTGTTAATCACGGTTTTGCATATTGCAACATAAGACATGAGTGTCTGAAGAGTTCTCCTCGGTATTATCTGGGATCATAGTCATTGGCACATATTGCCACATTAATGTATGACCGAGGCCTACCAAAACATATTCTTTCATACCTCCATATTTTAAAGCAAATATGATTAAGTAAGCTGTTTAAATATGCTTCATTTTAAAATCAGGACTTAGAAAGTTAAGTAGGCTGGTAGAGGTCACCGTGCTGATTTCATTTATTGGTGTGACATCAGAACCCATTATAAAATCAAATCATCCTGCAAATTATCAATTAAAAATTCACCCAGTTAATAATTCATTGTCATCATATCCAGCTCTGCACATGGGCTTTAGTGGACAATGGAAATAAATAAAGAAAAGACAACTAAAAAACTAAGAAGGCAGCTAACATGTTACCGAAACACATAAAGTAACTATTTGTCAAAGGACAAGCAGTTTAACAGCTCCAGTGATGACATATGAAGGACTGGACACAAATATTGTGCATGACCACAAGAAAAAGATATGCACCATGAAATACACAGATACACAGGGAGATGTGCCACCTAACTCCCCTCATTTACAAAGTGACACTGGGGGGAGTTACATGGCAACACGAGATGCTGGTAATGAGTGGAGAGATCAGAAAATCATGCTTGCTCACACTGCATGATGTCTGCTGTTGCTTGTGTGTGTGATCTGGCTTTTTAACTTCTTTTTAACAGAGAATGTTTCCTGCACCTGAAAATTCAACAGTGTGGTGCCACACATGGAAGTGTTTATCTTGATTTATGGAACTTTTCTTAGCCAGGAAGTTCTTATCTGTTGAAACTCTAGTGCTAAAACAGCAACATTATTATCTGGTGCATGTGCCTGAGGATAATTGTGTGTGTGTGTGTGTGTGTGTGTGTGTGTGTGTGTGTGTGTGTGTGTGTGTGTTTTTCACAGCAAAAAGAAGCTGTGTGCTCTCTATGGAAAGTGGACAGAGTGTCTATACATCATCGACCCTGCTGCCTATGAAGTACATAAGAAAAGTGATCAGAAAGGGGCAGAAGAAAAAAAAGGCAGCAAAGCAGTAAGAACTGTTTATCTACTGAACAGAGGAGAATCATCAGTTAATTATTCTGATTCACTGTGTGAAGAATCATATCAGGGCCAACAACAGAAAAGTCCAGTTGAAAATATCAGATGCTAACAACCATAATTAATACTGTTCTGCCAATAAGCATAAAGTAATACTGATCCTGCTGACAGCTTAATTAATATGTAAACTTGTCTTATATCTTCATTTTGTGTTTACAGGGCTGCAGTGAGACTCAGGAGGAGGTTCCCTCACCAGCTGCAGACACTGTGGACGTGATCCCTGGCAGCCAGCTGCTGTGGAGAATCCCTCCCAGACCAGTCAACTCTGCCCAGGTATTACTGGCTAATGTACACAAGACTGTAGTCTCAAAATTGCAGTAGGAGGTGATTTGTACAATATTTTAATATAGATTTTTTTTTTTTTTGCAGATGTACAGCTTCACATCCTTTGCAATGCAGCTGAACGAGCTGCATAAGGAGATGGAGGGAGTCATTCCTCAGACAGACTCCAGGCTGAGACCAGACATACGAGCTATGGAGAACGGTGATATTGGTACTAATTGTTGGTAATTTACTGAAGAAGAAAAAAAAAAGATCTTCTAACTGCAGTCTGATACACTATAATGTTGTTATTCAAATAGACTTTGCCAGTGAGGAGAAGAAAAGGCTTGAAGAAAAACAGAGAGCTGCTCGCAAAAACCGCTCCAGATCTGATGAAGAGTGGAAGACGAGGTGAGGATGTGGACTGGAGAACTCACTGCTTAAAATGTCTTGATGTTTAATATTACAAAGATTAGATTATAAATATATAAAGTTGCTATTTCCTATTAAACATAATTTAGCAAATTAATAAAACAACTTGAATATGACTAAAGTGTGACAGTTGTCAACTCTGTTTTGTTAAGCTTGGTAAGATGAACATGCATTCAAATAACTTGTACACATTTTTTAATTGTGGTTGAATCCAGTTTATTTCTTTGATGCTGCAATTTTATCATCTCTATCTATACTGTCTCATGCTTTTTGCATTGAAATTCTTAAGCATATCTGCATTTTCTCTTCACTTGTGCTATTTTTCTGTTGCACGCTCGCTTTGATGCTAAGGAGTCCTTTCCTGGGCCCAAGGTTAGAGCCGATGTGATGTGATCGTGTGACCTTGCAGTCTCAGCGTTTCTAAACACTTACTGTTCTCTTAATGTTTTCATTAACTGTGTCCTGCTCCCTGTTGCATAGGACACAGAATTACTGATGATGAAGAATCAATGTATAGACAGTATATTTAATCAGCTCTCTCTTCCGCCAGCATGACAGCTCCACTTTCTGGCACTAGATGGAATTATTCAAACACCACAGGAGCTCTTTGACTAAATTATTTCTTTCCTTGCTTTCAAGCACAGAGATAGAGTAACACTAATTTTGTTTTAGCCAAAAGCAAATGATCACAACAGTCATTTGTCATGAAGATTACCCATAACCTTGTGATGTGATGATGTGTGTCTGCTGTGTTTTCAGGTGGTTTCAACAGGGACAGAACCCTCACACCAGCTCCCAGGACTGGCTCTTTACTGGTAGCTACTGGGACAGGAAATACAACCAGCAACCAGACATTTACTAAGGGACATTTTGTGCATAGAGAAATTAACACTGTGCAGTGTCCTCTGTACAGAGCAACATTAATACTTTTTTTTTTTTTAAATAAATACAGTAACAATAAGAAATATGCAAACTGCTTGGCCTTAATCTACTTTATGATGGTAAAACTGTGCATAAAAAGTCCATTGTCAATATTTAAACATTATTAAATGTAAAGTTGTTAGATAATGTTTTTAAATGTAGCATTTGTATTTTCACTGAGGTCAGATTGTTTCTGTTCACAATGGACTTTTAGCACAGTAGAGAGGTGCTATTGCAAAGGACTTCATGGTTTTAGTGTCTTTGTTCTTTTTTAAATATTCATAATAGTGTTCTCTCTCAAAATGTATATCTGTGTATAGTCAATCATCAGTGACCTCATCTTGTCATTCAGTCAGTGGATGCCACTTCTCCTCATGTATTTTCCTTTGTAAAGAAATCAGGCCTACAAAACGCACCGATCAGGCATAACATTATGACCACCTGCACATCTCTATGTGCTTCAATGCAACACGTCTGCCTTAACATCTGTGTTTATGAATCTCAAAATGTTTCATTTTTTGGTGAGATTGTCATAAATGTATAAATTCAATTATAGATTCATTATTGAGGTCATAGTTAAAGGTGCTGTTGTAGTGAACTACATTATATTCAGAGGTGTTCCTAATATCTATATTTTAAATATCATTTCAAATATGCACAGATAAAATTACTTTAGAATCAGAATCAGAATCTCCTTTATTGGCCAGGTGTGTGGGACACACGAGGAATTTGACTCTGGTACATCGGCTCTCAATGTGCATGTACATGTCCTTATGTAAGGGGCAAGTAAACGAGGATAAGGCTAGGAATTAACTGTGAATTATGTGTCTCTTGTGCCCAATACATAATAAAGCACACCAAGAAATTGAGCTCTGTAAAAATATGTATTATTGTTTTTGAAAATATAAAATCTGTGTATTACAATAATAATCATAGTTGGTTTGGGATCATAAGGCCAAAAGATATCAACAGTTACATTTTAAGGCATTTTTCTTCCATATACAGCATTAAAAATGTTTTCTTGCACTTCTAATAACATATCAGTATATTCGTATATATAGTATTTTACCATTCATGTGTAGTGTGTTTTGGATGCAAGACTAATTGCAAAGAAAGCAAATGGAGTTCTGGCTTGCATTTGGTTCTCAACCTAGAGACTAGGATGAGCCAGTGGAGCCAGCTCTCACAAATAATTAATAAAAGGAAAAATGCAAAGCATTTACTCAAGTACTGAAGTACAATTTTGATGTATTTGTACTTTACTCGAGTGTCTTCATTCCCTGCTACTGCATACTACATTTTAGAGGCACTACAGGTTTTGATGCTAATACTTTAGTACCTTTACTTAAGTAACATTTTGAATGTAGGACTTTACTTGTAACGGAATGCTTTGGCACTGTGGTATTGCTACTTTTGCTTAAGTGTGGGATCTGAGTACTTCTTCCACTGATTCAAAGGATGCTGTGCTCTCTGATCGGGATGATAAGGAGAATATGCGAAACTATGAAGCAGAGTATATGTGGGAATAATGGAACTTAAGTTAAAGCTAAATGACATACTGTAGGCATCCATTACCAAAAACGGGACACACACACACACAAAGGGTGGGCTTATAAGGACTTAAGTATGGGGCGCCGTTTGTAAAAATAGCACTTACACTAGTTTTCTCACATTTAGCTATAGTGACAAAGTCTAAATGTAAATGTTAAATATAAATGTAAATGTTAATGTAAATGTTAAATGTCTCGCCAAGTGTAAAACTGAATATTTAGTAGCTCCACAGCCTTGCCCTATTACAGCACAGCACACAGCCCCCCCCATGATGCTGAACTCGAATCAGTGATGCTGACTCAAAGACCTCAAACCCAGAGTCAGGTGTGGGCGGGGCTGTGTTTGAGGTCTTTGGGTCAGCATCACTGACTAAATGTGAGAAAATGTGTTGTCACATTCAGCTAAATGTGAGAAAACTAGTGTAAGTGCTATTTTTACAAACGGCGCCCCATACTTAAGCACATGTTTTTTTTCTATTGTTGTTTCTTTGTTTCTTAAAAATGTAGTAAAACCCATCAGCATTGTCAGGGACCAAGCAGTAAGGCAAAAGACACAGCTTCCAAAGTTCAAAACAAAGGGCTTTTTATTAACCCAAAAGTAAGAAAAATACAAAACTAACATCAGATAAACTGGGCCCTAAAAGAGGTCAACAAAAGATAAGGAAACTCAAAATACAGCAAACTGAACTGTCTAATACCTCAACAAAACCAACTGACCTAGCAAATGACACACACAAGGGAACATATATACTGGCTGGCCAAACCAATAACACACACAAGGGGTAAACTAAAGACACTACCAAAATAATCAACTAATAAACACTAAACAGTCTGCTCTCAACTAAATATTTCCTTTAAATGTAAAGAAATTAACATAACTTGACAAATAAAGTTCTAACATAAACTACCAACAAATAAACAATAAATTTCTCCCAAACTCCCCCCTTTCTTGTATTGGGCACTTGGTGCAGTCCAGGCCTAGTGGGAGGTATTTAAACCTGCCACTTCCTCAGACCAATCTTTTAGCTGAACCCCCCAGGCCAGGACTGAGGCCTTCACAAGCATACTATTGTAATACTCACAGAAAAACACTAAACCCTAAGGAAAGAACTGCAAAAACTGAACACAAGCTACTTTTTTTGCTTTCTCATTGTTAGCTACAGCTAGCAAACGATCATGAGAGTTAAATGTTCTTTTACTTGCCATCATAGTTAACTAGTATATGTGTTTCATGTTACCCAGCTAGTTCTGTAGAGGGTGACAGAAGACTGCAGCCTATCTAAGCATGCACTGAATAAGGAGGGATCGATCCTGAGCAGGTCATACACTCCAGAACAAACACAGACAAGACTCACACCTGAGGGTAAGGCTTCAGTCCAGTCTATGAATTTGTGCAAGCTGTGTATTGACTTCAGACCAAATGGAGGAAACATACTGTACAAGACCATAAGAGGAGCTTAGCACTGGCCCCAGGTTCTGAGCCAGCTTACAGCATGGTCCAGTCAATTTAGTCTTCCAATGCACCTGATTTCTGTGTGTGTGTGTGTGTGTGTGTGTGTGTGTTGTCACCACAGAACCAAAGCTGTGATAAACAGCAGCACTAGGTGAAAACATGCAGCTCCCTCATTTGTTTTAAATGGGACCACTGTGTTGGTTGCTGATGCAGATGGCTGAAAAGTACAGTATATGCAGAGTCTTCAGGCAGAGCCAGCTGATCAGTCCAATAGATGCATGCACATATTGTTGAAAAATTACTTTATGATTGGTTTATTCCTGATCTTTACCTTATGATTGTTGCAATGAAAGATAATCACTGTTATAACACGAGTAAAATTCTGTCGTAGAGTAATTTGGTGCCTGGTAAGCCTTCAAATTCATCTGTAACTCAAACTCGCACTCTTACATTGTGTTTCAGCACTGATCAGCGCATCATCGCAAAGGATGTGCTGCTCTTTGATGAGATGCTGATTTAAGTCTTAGAAAACTGACAAATAGAGGGGGACTACTTGAACAAATTACATTAAGTTAAGGACTTCATCTGATGGCCAGAAGTAGTGAATGAATTTAATGTCTTCCTGAAAGGGTTTTGATGATCACCATGTCATGCTCTTTTTTTTTTTTAAGATGTTATTGCTAAATCACGCCTAAGCTTATCCATTGTGCTAACCTTTACACCCCGTCATTTTCATAAAACCCAGCAAATTTGTCGTGGGGCTACCCTCTGGTCTCCACAGGAAACATCTGGTCCCCGCAAAGCAGCATGCTCCTAGTTTTTCATCCCCACAAGTATATATAAACAGCTCCCCCCCATCATGGCATCCTGTGTGAAATATACATTATCAACAGAAAAAGTTAATTGAAAAGCATATTTTCTCTCTCGACTTTCTTGATTGTTTTAAATTTCAGATTATCTTAGTTGGAAATTACTTTGAAGACATTTGTTACTACTTTAATTACAATGACCCTTAAATTCCCTTTCAAGTTTCAACGTGCATAAAACATTTGTTCAACATTTGTGATATTATTAAATTCTATATTTTTGTTTTTTTGTTTTTTTTGTTTGTTTTCCAGTGTTTTACATATTGAGTTAAATTAAAATCCAATCCCTGGAAGTTTTTATGGCTGCAACATTGCATCAAATGGTTACATAGAAGCCTTGTACAGCGTTTTATCCACATTTGGATTGTGGTTTCTTTTTAACCCCTACCCATGAAGCAAAAAATACAACAGCAAAAGTGTTAAAAGGATTAAACAATATGCTTGTCTGGTATTATATAAGCCACAAAAATTTATATAGCTAACTATATACAGTAACTCAGCCTAACTTCTAAGCCCTCCGGCATTTTTGCCTGGAATATGTAGCTGTGAAGCAAACCTGAGCTGATAAAGTTTGTGACAGCTTTCATTTCAAATGACAAATTCAACATTCACCAGCTAGAAAGACAAGGCTGCTTTTGTCTACTTCTGTTTCAGATCAGGACCCATTGTTGTTCTATTTAGCTTGACCAAGTTTCACTTCCTTCAAATGGTAAACTTGTCCCTGTTATCATTAAAAAGTGCACATGTTCCATGTGGAAGTGGAAGTGGTAGCTAAGGAGTGGGGGGGGATTAAATCATTGCTAAGTTCTCTGGGTTTTAGCAATGTTTGTCTGCACAATGGAACCTTGCAATGATGCCAAAGAGTCTGTGGGGTTAAAGAAATAAATGCGTGTCATTTGTTACGTCATTAGCAGGACATCTATTTATGCTCACATGGTCAATAACCCTGGATTCCGTTTCAAATGCAACAAGCCTTTCATTAACCTTCACATGTCGCAAGCAGCCCATAAATGGTGAGGACACGGGAACCCGGCTGTACTTAGTTGGCCCTGAGTGGAGAAGAGACGAAGGAAAAAAGAAGATTCTGGTCAGGGTTACTTCATAAAAGCTAATATTGTTTGAAAGCAAAATGTTTAATGGGTTTACTTCCGATTTAAAGTGAGTCCAGTGTTGAGTATGACGTAGATGTGGGGCAGCCTGCTCTCTGCTCAGGCATGGAGTCCACTACTAATTGCTAGCTAATGTTAGCATACATTAGGTCAATATTGCTAAAATAAATGATATTACTTGGTGTGTAAGTGACTTTATGATTACCCCACTTGTGCTGTTGTTATTACATAATATTTTAACATTTAACATTATTTCTCCTGATAGCCATCCCAGTGTTTTCTCCTGGAGCCTGAAAATGACAGAAGAGCATGACAAATAAAAATAAGATACTGAAAATGATTTAGTCACTCATAAAGAGCCACACTCACATCCTTGTGACCCAAGTAGAAAACAAAAAGGTATGCGTCTGTGTGTGTCCTGGTGTTGTGTTTGTCTGTGGTTTTCAGGGCAATCGAGAAGAAGATCAACAGCTTTAAATGCTTTCATGTCTTCAAGGTTTTTCAGAGGACAAAGCTCAGAGTAACTTTTTCCATTGAGAGTTCGAGCCTGGGTCGACCCAGGACCTTCCTGTGTGGAGTTTGCATCTTCTCCCTGTGCCTGCATGGGTTCTCTCCAGGTACTCCAGCTTCCTCCCACAGTCCAAAGACATGCAGCTTAGGTTGATTGACTCTAAATTGCCCATAGGAGTGAGTGTGAATGTGTGTGGTTGTTCGTCTACATGTCAGGCCTGCGATAGACTGGCGACCTGTCCAGGGTGGACCCCACCTCTTGCCCAAAGTCAGCTGGGATTGGCTCCAGCCCCTCCCGTGACCCTATTCTGGAATAAGGGGTATAGATTACGGATGGATAGTAATATTATTATTCGAGTCATGTTTGTGTCCTCTGGCCAACCTATGTCCTCCAATATTTGCTGTACTTTAGCTCTACTTTGGTCTCTACCAGTTCTTTGGAAAATGTTCAGCTGTTTAGCAGCAAAATGTTCCACTATATTCCCCAGCTAGTTGCTGAAGAAGTCGTGTGTTCCTGGGCAGGTCATCTACAGTGGGCTTTTAGAGTTTTTTTTGCAGACAACAGCTGCCTACTGTGACTCCAGCTGACAGAATGTGACCTTTAAGAGTGAAAAAACAGATGCTGTGGGTTAGAAAACACAAAAATCTGATGAAAAGATACTATAAAGCCTTGCAAAGCTGACGGAAGAAGCTGACTCACAGGATAATACTCCATCATTTCATCACACAAGATACGGTTCTTATATGCAAGGCATCATGTCATTTATTATTATACTGAATATAGCAGCTTTCAATCATACTGGCAGGCAAGAAACAACTAATTAAAAGCAAACTTTAGCCTATTAACAAAGTTTCTTGTCTCCTTTATCACATCTGTGACTCTCCTGATGCTTTCTATCAAGTTGACACTAGGAGGCACCTTCCTGCTTTCTGAGAGCCTTGACTTGTCTGATGCTGTTTTTCAACACAGGTAGAGCTGTGCTGACGTTCTTCACTGAAACAGACTCAAAAGTAAACCCAACATTAAAAAGACAGTTCATGGGTATTTTTATATTTTAAGAAGACACTTTGATAACCAAATACTTAATTTGTTCTGCATCAATAAACAAATCGTCTGTTTTCCTGCTGACATTGGTTAAAATTGTTCTGTGCACTTCCTGGCTGATATTCCTCAGTCGCTCTGTCATATTTCTGACTGTAGAGTTAGAAGTGGAGACTGCTGTTTTCACAGCCTCTATCAGGACTTCTCTATTATCTGTAATCAGAGGAACAAAATGATGAGCTGTCAGGTCATGTTTCACTGACCTCTTCTGATTTTTTTTTGAGATTGTCACTGACAATGTAGATGCCCATTCTCAGTGATTCTCTTTTTTCTTTTTGCTTGTTCAAATGGCCTTTGTGAGTGTTCACTGTATGTAAAAGAACTGTTCAAAAGAAATTTCAATTTTGCACATTCTCTAGTAATATAGTGTATAATGTAACGTATAATATCTAATATAATGTGACAAATTATGCTTTTACACACTCTTAAAGTCACTCTGAGTTTCACTCTTCCTCCTGCTCACTGCCAGAATTGTCTGTCTGAGAAGTGCAGCCTCTGCCTCTCATCTCTTGCACAATGAACTGAGCTTCCTCCATCCTCCTGGCTTTGTCAGGTTTAGACATAATGATGGATCCAGGTTTCACCCCAGACAGCTGCTTCATCACATCTGTCAAGTCACAATAACACAGACTGCCATTAATTAATATCACTTCTGCTGTTCTTGGCTGAAGCTGGCATTGTTGAAGAGAAATCATTAAAACTAAGGATACTTATCATATTTTTATGAATTGTGTTAAAGTGAGACTGACACAATGGTCATCCATCTCCTCTGAGATGACAAGTCTGGGTACAAACAGGAAGTTAAAAAGGCTGGGCCTGTCTGATTTGGCTCAGCAACCAAATAGGACAGGAACAGACTCCATTGGACAGTCAGGACTGCAGAAAAGATAATCGCTGCCAGCCTGCCCTCCATGGAGGACCTATACACCTCATGGGTCAGAAATAAGGCAGAGAAGATTTGTGCAGACCCCTCACACACTGGACACAAATTGTTTAAACTCCTCCCCTCTGGACGGCGCTACCGGTCACTGTGCACCTGCGCCAAGACAGCCAGACACAAGGATAGTTTCTTCTCCCACGCCATCACTCTGATGAACACTTAACCCATGACTGTATAACAGAACGACAACCCCAAGTGCAATCCCTTGTAAATTCCATCTAAAATGTGTTTATATACATATATAAGTACTTTTATTTACTTTTTCCATTTTATTTCCTAAATGTACACTCCTTCTTCTTGTTTCCTCATTGTCTTATGAAGAACACTGTACATACACACTGAGAGCCACTGCACCGGAGTAAAATTCCTCATGTCCACCTGGCCAGTAAAGCTGATTCTGATTCAGATTCTGAATGTGAACACATGTAGCTTGTTTTACTGTGAGAAGAATTTCACCTTCCAAAATATAATCATCTGCCTTCAACTTTGTTCCTTTCACTTGCTGCAAAACCTTCCTCAGATCTGATAGAGTGTGAAGTGTCCGGAAAGTTGATAATCATTTTATGACTTGTGTCAAGTGTTATCAAATGTTTTCACACCAGTTTCTGTACATTAAATCTTTACACTCTGTGCTAAAAAGTAAAGAGTCTACTGATAAAACTCAGCAAAGTTAAGATGACATTATGAGCAGCAAGGCTTGTGCTTTGTAGTTTTCTGATATATGTCATACAATAATTTTATGAAAATATCCCCTGCAGTAGTCAAACAGTAATTTATATTCACAAAACTATTTATAAAAAATGGAATTATTCTCCTAAACATCTGATTGAGTGTCAGTTTGATTAACTGAGCAAAATTCACTCCAGGTACCTCATCAGACAGTTGACTCACATCGTCTCCAACAACATGCACATCTGCCTCCAGCTGTTCAACATTTGAATCCAGGTGTCTCACAGTAGTGCTATACCTCCCAACAACAATCTACAAAACAGGGTAGATAAGAAGAAACACTGTTGTGTAGCAGAAGCAGTAACTGAAATATTTTTCTTTTTGGAAAAGTCTTTGCTGAGCACTTTATAGAAAATGGAATAAATGGCAGGTTATAGCAATAACTTCTTCCTACTCCGTTCAAGCATGTACTAGGTATAAGCAAATTGATAATGCATTTGTGGATATGTGTGGAATTATGTGTGTTGACATATTGACTGTCTTTACATGTTTGAAAGAATAAATCAAATCAAATCAAATCAAATCAATAACAAATATACCTTGTAATTACACAAAACTGTACCTTGGTTGTAGAGATGTTAGCCTCCAGGTTGTTTAGCCTGGAGAGTGAACCAGGACCATGAGTGATGCTCTGCAGCTGCTGCTTCAGCCAGGCCAAGCCATCATCCAACTTCTCCAAATCAACTAGCAAACCAGAAGTGCAGCTGTCACAATCTGTCAGTAAATATAAGGAGGGAATGAAACATAAAATCTGGTTAGGTACTGAAGGACTGTGTTTTTAAGTGTGAAGAGCTGGACAGCACCAGGCCCTGACATGATCTGCGCCTACTGGTTAAAGAAGCTAACTTCACTCCATGAGCGCCTGGCAGGATAAATGAACCAGCTACTAATGGATGGAACCCACCCTGAGTGGTTAATTGAAGGCCGGACATTCCTGATCCTGAAGGACCCTCAGAAGGGAGCAGTACCATCCAACTACCGCCCAATAACCTGCCTCTGCACAACATGGAGGCTCCTGTCAGGCATCATAGCAGCTAAGATGAGCAGGCACATGGCTCAATACATGAGCAGCGCCCAGAAAGGAATTGGTAGTAACAGCAGAGGAGCAAAGCACCAGCTACTGGTTGATAAAATAGTCACTCGAGACTGCAAGACCAGACATACCAACCTGTGCACTGCCTGGACTGACTACAAGAAAGCCTATGACTCAATGCCTCACACATGGATCCTGGAATGCTTGGAACTGTACAACATCAACAGGACTCTAAGAGCCTTCATCAAGAACTCAATGGGAATGTGGAAAACAACCCTAGAGGCCAACTTCAAGCCAATTGCATAAATCAACATCAAGTGCGGTATCTACCAAGGAGATGCTCTGTCCCCGCTGCTGTTCTGCATAGGGCTGAACCCCCTCAGCCAGATCATA
>NW_018127941.1:855975-871322 GCF_001952655.1 Monopterus albus | reverse complement strand
CCTTGCTTAATGGTGGTTTATAAAAAATGCTGGCTCCAACAGAATTATAATGACTTGTTCATTCCTCTGGTAGCTCAGAGGATACATTTCACTTGAAGTTCCACAAACCACACTTTCAGACAAGTCGTATTTTTATGCACTGACTTATGGCATGATAACACCAAAATAATGTTACCTTTGGGTCTGTGTGACAGACATAGAGCCTCCTCTGAGAAAGCCACGGCTTTGAACATAAAAATATTAATAGAGAAGCTGTGAGTATTACCACAGAGGCATCAGTGGATGAACTATGACAGTTTACTACAGTGATCTGAATTATCCCCAAATTTGTACCATTTGACCTGACACTTGTGGTCACTGACATACCTGAGAAGTAGCATTTCATATAATGTAAATGTATGGAATTGTCAGTCCAGTCCATATTTTTTTGATATAAAGATACATTAATTACCTATCAAAAGACTTCAGTTGAAAGGTCAGCAAAACACAGTAACAAATATAACCAATCAGGATTTATGTCATGTCTGCACATTCTTATCACATTCATATTTTCAACCTAGCTGAACCATAATGTTGCATTACATATTGTGTATGTAAACAAAGTTGTCTAACAACTTTAGACTAGTACTGTCATATAGGTGTCTCCTTTATGAATGTTGCTCAAAAGCCATATCATTTGCTTATGCAAACTACACAAGCACCTCCTTCTATCTAATACAAGGAAGTATTTAAAGACAGAATTGTCAGTGAAGTGTAACTCTTCTCTTCAGTAGCTCAGCTGGACTGTGATCTCGCCATGTTCATCCATTGTAAACTGGCAATACTGATACTTGTGCTATCTCTTGATAGCCAAGGTAAGTTAGATAACATTTTATCTGCTGCATATAATTTACTTTTTATTTTTACTTTTCCAGCTTGATATTGTATACATATTAGACAGTTTTGGTCAGTTCAGGAAAACTGTTCAAGACATCAGTAAGATCAGTTGTCATCGCTTTGCTTTGAATATCTATGTATTTAATTTTTTCCCAGTTCATACAGGGAAAATTATTGGAGGCCATGAGGCTGTGCCACATAGCAGGCCATACATGGTGCTTGTGAAGCAGCACACAACTGATGGTAAACCAAAGTACTGTGGTGGCTTCCTTCTGAATGAGGACTTTGTGATGTCTGCAGCCCACTGCCAAGCCAAGTCAGTCTAATACACTTCAGGTTTACCTGCTGTGAATTTTCAAACCCCTGAGAAGATTTCTTATGATAAAACATTTATTTATTATTTTTTGTGAATACTATGATCTGACCAAAAATCTAGTATATTTACGCTCAGATAACTTTTTATCTTCATTTTTGTCTTTTCAGGCACATCTTTGTCTATATAGGAGCACACCGCTCTCCGATCGAGAACATACAACCTATACCTGTGGACCAAACATTTCCACATAAGGCTTTCAATGCAACCTCTTATAAAAATGACATAATGCTTCTTAAGGTAAGAAAATGTTTGCTGGTAATGGCATTAATTTGCTTTTGTCCATTTTGCAATTTGCAGTTTTTCTTTTACATCATATCATGTATGCATTCATAATCAGTGAACAATAGTTTGCCTGAAATATATTACAACAGGCAAATGTGATCACTGGAGAAATGTGAACTGATATTTCAGCTTCAAAATTCAGTATTTTTTTTATTTAAAATATATATATTTTTATCTCTTCCTGTTCCTCAAGTTGAGCTCCAAGGCACATTTCAACAAAAACGTGAGACCCATTGCTCTCGGAGACCACAGTGGTTTGCCAAAAGCATGTATTGTCTCTGGCTGGGGCAGGGATAATACTTCAGAATTTATGTCTGTCGTGCTCAAGGAAGTCAATGTAACGCTCATTGATGATATCCGGTGCTCTATGGAGAACAACTACTGCTCTAAGGGAGAGACTGGACCAGCTGAGGTACTATACAGACATTTACATAACATAACAAAGACAAACTCTAGGCCAATAATGATAATTCATTCACTTCTGCTGAAGCAATCATTGTATGCTGTGGATGTACTTCCAGGGAGACTATGGTGGTCCATTGGTCTGCGAAGATGGAAAGGCATATGGGGTAGTGTCAAACTCATTAAAACCACACTCAGGTGCCCCGCCAATACATTTTTATTCTAAGATCTCTCACTACAAAAGCTGGGTCACTTCGACCATAAGAAATGCGTGGAAAAGCTCTAAGTACGTAACGCTTGATTTGGATTAACAGTATTTCAGTTTATTTGTAAAACATTGCAGATCTTGAGATTATAATTGCTAATATTGCCACTGATTCCATATCAGTGGGGCCATGAGACAAAAGTCTGGACTTGCTTGCTTTACACAGATTAAATCAAAACATGCCTACGTTTGATGATGTCAAATTATGTATGCCATAAAATTAACATTTTTTGCATAGATTCAACACTGTTTAATAGCTGTAATATCAACTGAATGCTCTGTAGAAACTGTGTTGTGCTGTACTTGAAAACAACATTGTATGTATTAAAGACAACATTGCTTTGTGCAGCTTCTTTCTAACTTGATCAAATGTACCATTATACATCAAACAATAAACTGTTGCTCTTTCACAGTGTATGCATATGAATAAAATTTAAAAAAGACACCATTCCCTCCTTGTGACCAAAGACTATTGATGCAAAAAAAGAGACTCACTATTCAATATCTAAATTTCGAGCTGAAACTCTCCTCTCATTTATGGCCCTGAGCCTAATCAGATCTGTGCTTTGTTAACAGACAGAAAGGCCAGTGTTCAGGGTGGACATGTCTTCTGCCATTTTTCACATACAAGCACATTTTGTTTTTAAACTGTAAAATGATTATTTTGATATTGTTTAGGCACTATTATATAAGCTCCCTACTTTCAGTACCATGTAGCTATTCTCTATGCTTATTATATTCTATGTACTTATTAAATCTACGCTACATTTATTTTATATGATCAAGCAGCTCACATATTTTAAATCTACCTTTCTTTATTTAACACATACACGCTAAAGCATGTTTAAAACATATACATTTTATACGATGCTACTGTAAAACTTAGGTTATACCTAGGTAATACTGTAAGTTACTTACTGTCTGTTTATACTGCTTTTTCTGCATTGTTTGCACTGGTTGTTGATGTTAATACTGCAATTTTGTTATATTACACAGCCATATGCTGGTTTACTGTTTGCACATTGAGAGCGATGTACCTGAGTCAAATTCCTCGTGTGTCCGACACACCCGGCCAATAAAGCAGATTCTGATTCTGAAGTTGTGTTGAAACAAATGTCAGGAAAGAATAAGCCTGTAGTAGTCAGTACAACACCACCTTTAACTATGACATCAATAATAGACACATAATTAAATTTATACATTTAGCACAACTTCACCAAAACCTGAAACATTTGAGCTTCATAAACACAGATGTTAAGGTGGAAGTGTTGCACTGTACAATAGTACAGGTGTACCTAATAAAGTGGCTGGTGAGTGAATATATAATATACACAGTATAAAATACAATATAAAAGTTGAATGAAAAGAAATATTCATTTGCTTTCATTGGGTGTTTTTATGCAAATGCCGATCATTCAGATGAATTTATGTAGTGCCTTTTGCATGGTCCACATTTTATCGCAAGTGTGTCGTGCAGTATGGGAGTTGCACTGTCTGGTCTTGGTCTTAAAATCCCTTAAAATCTTGGTCTTGATACACTCTGGTCTTGGTCATGACTTGGTCTTGGTTTAGGTGGTCTTGACCGTAACACTAGCAAGTAATGTTTATTAATTGTACTAGTGTTACAAAAATCAGTTGTATCTAGCTATAGTAGGTCTGTCATCAACACCCAGGTGGCTGTTGCATTATAACATAGGACAACCAAACCAGGCTCATACTCTTCTTACATAGGAATAACAAAACAAAACAAACAAACAAACAAATGCATTGCTCATACTGTATAGAAAGAATGGCACTATTGTGCACATCTGGAAGCTGACACATGCTCTTTAGAAGCAAGACAGATGTATAATAGTTAAGCTTACTGCTAAATTTAGACTTCTTATAACAGACACTATCTCTCACTTATACTAGGTGTTTACATAGCCTACCTCAATTAGATATCTATCATCTTTACCCACAAAACAATATTTGCAACTCCCCATTTTATTTTATTTTAATTATATCATTATTGCCAGTAGCAGGTTTGTAGATACCTCAAAACATCTGCCACAATCTCATGCTGCCATTAGTTTTCTCAGTAATCAGTTTTGGTAAAAGGGGTAATCGTGCTATGATCTGACAGTATATGCTGTTATGCAATAACTTTTTAGTGGCCTGCATCCTGTTTCACAATTCGTAATGAACTTGGTTGATAAAGAATATATTGTAGATTAGCTTCTTGCTTAAAAAACAAGACTAAAAAAAGATTATTTTGCTATATACTGTGTAAGTATAAAGATGAAGTCTTCTGTTAGATTACCTTTTTTATTCAACAAAATCTTGTTGACATTTTCATTTTTTTGGTAGCTCACTGATAACATTGCATAGTACAGGTGTATATGCAGTACATACTGCATACACACACATATACTGTAGTATATAAAACACATACACAGTACTATACACTGTAGACTACAACATATATACACACATACCATTTACATAATAACACTATACAGTATTATAATACTATTACATATAATAATAGTTTTCCATATAACAATGTTATATCAAGTCTGTGCAGATTCTCAGTCATCCAGGTCATAGTAAACTGAAAAAACCTTAGAAAAAATCAACTGGACTTATTGGAGTCATCTTTGATCAGAATATGTTCTTTAAATCACACATAAACCAAGTCTCTAGATCTGCCTTCTTTCACCTGCGCAATATTGCAAAAATTAGGAGCATCCTGTCTCAAAGTGATGCTAAAAAACTGGTCCATGCATTTGTTAGTTCCAGGCTGGACTACTGTAACTCTTTACTATCAGGATGTCCCAATAATTCCCTAAAAAGCCTCCCGTTAATCCAAAATGCTGCAGCCAGAGTACTGACAGGAACTAGCAAGAGAGATCATATCTCTCTCATATTAGTTTCTCTCCACTGGCTCCCTGTAAAATTCAGAATAGAATTTAAAATCCTTCTCCTAACATACAAAGCCCTTAATGACAAGGCTCCATCGTATCTTAAAGACCTCGTAGAGCCTTATCATCCTAACAGAGCAGTTCGCTCTCAGAGTGCAGGTTTACTTGTGGTTCCTAGAGTCCACAGAAGTAGAATGGGAGGCAGAGCCTTTAGCTATCAAGCTCCTCTCCTATGGAACCAACTCCCAGTCTCAGTTCGGGAGGCGGACACCCTCTCTACCTTTAAGATTAGACTTAAGACTTTCCTTTTTGATAAATCTTATAGTTAGGGCTGGATCAGGTGACCCTGAGCCTTCCCTTAGTTATGCTGCTATAGGTCTAGACTACTGGAGGTCCCCCATGATGCTCTGAGCTCCTCTCCTCCTCTGTCTTCTGCTCTGTCCTCTCCTCTCCCTCCATGCATCTATATGCCATCATTATGAGTCACTAACCATGTGTCTCCTCTCTGTGTGCCGTCTCTCCCCCTGTACCTTTCTCCAGGTTTCCTCAGATTCAGAATCAACTTTATTGGCCAGGTGTGTTCGACAAACGAGGTATTTGCCTCTGGTACAGCAGCCCTCAGTGTTGTTTGCGGAGGCCATGAGGCTGTGCCACATAGCAGGCCATACATGGCGCTTTTGGAGTGCCACACAAGTAATGGTGAAAAAAAGTACTGCGGTGGCTTCCTTCTGAATGAGGACTTCGTGATCACTGCAGCCCACTGTCAAGCCAAGTCAGTCTATTACACTTCAGGTTTACCAACTGTGAATTCTTGAGCCTTTGAGAAGATTTCTTATCCCAACAACATAGATGAATACACTGCATGAGGGCTTCATGAGCTGTGACAAAAATGTGAATACAATGCTTTGACCAAAAATCTAATCTATTTACTCCCAGATAACTTTTTATCTTTATTTTATCATTTCAGGTCCTATGTCTTACTAGGACTTCACAATTTTCATAACAAAGCCGAAGTACAGGGTAAATATGTTGAGAGATCATTTCCACATAAAGACTTCAACGGAACTTACAAAAATGACATAATGCTTCTTAAGGTAAAATAAATGAGAACTGTATTTAAAATGCTTGTACTTCACAGTAGAATTTGATTTAGCCTTTTTTCCATCATTATCAACTTGTGTTTCTCAATATTTTATTAGCAATGAATGAAACAAAGCAGTATTGTAATTACACTGTACATATTGATGTGCAAAAATATATTTTTATCTGTCCCGGTTCCTCAAGTTGAGCTCCAAGGCACATTTCAACAAAAACGTGAGACCCATTGCTCTAGGAGACCACAGTGGTTTGCCAAAAGCATGTACCGTCTCTGGCTGGGGCAGGGATAATACTTCAGAATTGAACTCTGTCGTGCTCATGGAAGTCAATGTAAAGCTCATTGATCATAAGCGGTGTGATGAGGACAAGCTCTACTGCTCCAAGGGAGAGACTGGACCAGCTAAGGTACTATACAAACAATTATGTAACATAACAGACAAACAAATCTGGTCAATAATTGTAATTCATTCACTTCTGCTGATGCAATGTTGAAGCACTCATTACATACTGTGGATGTATTTCCAGGGAGACTCTGGCGGTCCATTGGTCTGTGAAGATGAAAAGGCATACGGGGTGATTGCTGGTTTCTTTAAAACAGAAACAGGTCTAAAAACACATGTCTATACTAAGATACCTGACTTTAAAGAATGGATTGAATCTACCATGAAAATTGTATGAAAACACTCTAAGGCATTTGAACATTTGGCTCTTTTTTGTAATATATACAATGGTTGAATGCTAATAATAGTGAGGTCTAGACCTTTGTAAAGTGTCCTGAGATGACCTTTGTTGTGATTTGGCGCTATACAAATAAAATTGAACTGAATTGAACATTATTAAAGATTGTCTAAAGGATGTTGTTTTGTACTACTAAACTCTTAACTTTCATTATGCTATGGAGGTGATAAAGATATGGCATCTTTAGAAATATGACTCAAAGCCACATCCTGAAAACTACACAAACACTTCCTTCTTCCTTTAATACAAGGAAGCATTTAAAGACTGACATTTTCAGTGAAGTGTGCCTCTGCTCTTCAGTAGCTCAGCTGGACTGTGATCTCACCATGTTCATCAATTGTAAACTGGTAATACTGATACTTGTGATAAGTCTTGATGGCCAAGGTAAGTTGTTATGGTATGTAAGAATATTATACTATATACTTAAGCTACATTATATGAGGATCTAGATTCCACCCTCAGGTTTCAGATGAATAAGTACAGTGAAACTAATTCAGTTTAACATGGCTGTCCTACAGTAAATGTTGTTGTCATGAAGGTGTTCAGTTTATGTTCAAACTGTGATATCATTTTGGCTTTATACACATACATTTATACATATTGCACATACATTTATATTTTTTGTTTTTCCCAGCTCATACAGCAAAAATTATCGGAGGCCATGAGGCTGTGCCACATAGCAGGACATACATGGCGCTTTTGGAGTGCCACACAAGTAATGGTGAAAAAAAGTACTGCGGTGGCTTCCTTCTGAATGAGGACTTCGTGATCACTGCAGCCCACTGTCAAGCCAAGTCAGTCTATTACACTTCAGGTTTACCAACTGTGAATTCTTGAGCCTTTGAGAAGATTTCTTATCCCAACAACATAGATGAATACACTGCATGAGGGCTTCATGAGCTGTGACAAAAATGTGAATACAATGCTTTGACCAAAAATCTAATCTATTTACTCCCAGATAACTTTTTATCTTTATTTTATCATTTCAGGTCCTATGTCTTACTAGGACTTCACAATTTTCATAACAAAGCCGAAGTACAGGGTAAATATGTTGAGAGATCATTTCCACATAAAGACTTCAACGGAACTTGCAAAAATGACATAATGCTTCTTAAGGTAAAATAAATGAGAACTGTATTTAAAATGCTTGTACTTCACAGTAGAATTTGATTTAGCCTTTTTTCCATCATTATCAACTTGTGTTTCTCAATATTTTATTAGCAATGAATGAAACAAAGCAGTATTGTAATTACACTGTACATATTGATGTGCAAAAATATATTTTTATCTGTCCCGGTTCCTCAAGTTGAGCTCCAAGGCACATTTCAACAAAAACGTGAGACCCATTGCTCTAGGAGACCACAGTGGTTTGCCAAAAGCATGTACCGTCTCTGGCTGGGGCAGGGATAATACTTCAGACTTGAACTCTGTCGTGCTCATGGAAGTCAATGTAAAGCTCATTGATCATAAGCGGTGTGATGAGGACAATCTCTACTGCTCTGAGGGAGAAACTGGACCAGCTGAGGTACTATACAAACAATTATGTAATATAACAGACAAACATATCTGGTCAATAATTGTAATTCATTCACTTCTGCTGATGCAATGTTGAAGCACTCATTACATACTGTGGATGTATTTCCAGGGAGACTCTGGCGGTCCATTGGTCTGTGAAGATGGAAAGGCATATGGGGTGTTTGCTGGTTTCTTTAAAACAAAATCAGATCTAAAAACATATGTCTATACTAAGATACCTGACATTAAAGAATGGATTGAATCTACCATGAAAATTGTATGAAAACACTCTAAGGCATTTGAACATTTGGATTTATACTATCTGTAAAACATTGCAGAGCTCAAAAGCTGATAAATGAGATGCTAATATCACATGTTAATGTGACCACTAGACCAAAGTCTGGGCTTGCTTGCTTTAAAAGTAATTCATCTAAATATTCCTAACTTTGATGCTATCAAATGTTTGTTTGGAAAGTTGAATGAAAACACTGAAACTATATGAATTTGACTTGGCACAGTAGCACATCTTGCAGATGTGACTTTTCCAAGCTAGAGATAAACAAATCATTCATGATACACAAATTAAGTATGGCATAAAGTCATAAATTAATGTATGTCATCCTGGTCTTAAATATATTATATGCATTAAACGTTACTGCTTTGTGCACATTCTTTTGACTTGATCAAATGAGAACACAGACTCCTCTGTTTCTTTTGTACAATCTTATGAAACTCTGTCTCTCTCTCTCCATGATATCTCAGTGCCTCTATACACTTCCCTTTTCAGGTATGAAAAAAAAGACAACATTCCCTCCTTGTGATCAAAGTGTATTGATGCAACAGCAAGAAATTCACTATTCACTTGCTGAATTCAGAACATTCTTAACAATATACGATAGAAAGGCAAGCGCACATGTTTGATTCTTGCAGATTCAGTCTTCAATCTTAGAAGCAAAATATAAAATATTTACTTAATTTATTTTAGCTCAGCTATAATCAATTACCATGTGACATCCTAATATTTTCTCACTGTCATTTTTGGGTATCAATATAACTTAGGGGGGACAAGAATGATACTGTTTATGTCTTGATGGATATTTCTGGAGGCATTTTGTCAGAATACTAATGCTGAGAAAAATGTAAATCTAATAGTAAGTGGTACAGTATTTGTCAAAAAGCGGGGGGCGAGTAGGGAATTTTTTTTTTTTATTTACCTCCAGTCAGAGAAACACAAACAAAGTCCCAACTTTGCAGTGACAGAGTTTACAATTGGCTCCAGGCACCTTTGGATTGCCATAGTAACCACATGCACACCTTAACAAGAAAAGAAACAAGAAGAAAAAAGCTGCTTTTGGATATTTTTTTTATTTTTATTTTTAGAAACAAACTTGCATACAGTACTAACATAAATTACTTGTCTTTTTAGTAGCACTGAGCAGTGGACCATGGGGATTAGGAGGCAATGTTTTTGCACTAATGGTCATAATCTTGAAATACAAATGATGGTCATGTTTGGTAATGTACCATTTATTGATCAGCAGACAAACCTCTCACATCTGCCTTCACTGTAAACATGTTTACACGGGCATTCAGCCACCCCTGAGTCGATGTCCAGATGAAACAGTGCAAAACTAAGAAAGAATAAATATAGTCCTCATACTGATGCAGAAACACTGAAGTGAGCTTTGTTGACCTAGGTAGTAAAAAAAAGACTGACTTGTTCCATATAAAGGGTCATGGATGGATACGACAGGTTCTGTTGGCTGTATTTCCATAGTAACCCTCTTTACACTGTTCACAATGGTCACTGGCAGTGTTGAACAGACAGTTCTGGAGGTAATTTAGACCAGACACAACGAACAACTAGCAGTGTTCTATAAAGAGTTAATACTAACTTTACACATCAGAATAAAATTCTGACCCCTTTTCAAACGATGTCAAGTTTAACAATAAATTATTCCTTGACCTTGTTTAGCTCCACATAATCTCCTTGTTGGTGAAATATAAATACAAAAGCTATTATGTGCCACAGAAAACCCAGCAAGAGCTGCATTACCTGAGTGATAGCACCTGCTGTGTGGTTGCTGCAGGAGGGATCACAGAACTTTTTTGTGCTGTGTCTTTTGATGGATCTGAGTGTGTCTGTCATGCCAACACTTTGTATGTTTCTCAAGAGAGGAACAAACCTCAGCAAAGCAGAGCAAAAACAATCGCACCACACCACAAAGCAAAGATATATTCCACTGCATTATAAGCGTTTCAATATGTCATGTGAGTGTAGCAGAGAAACAAGCGTTCCTCTCCTCTTCAGGAAAACCCTGGAGCAGATTAACCTTGGAGCTGTTTATGTGATACACACAAAGAAAAGCTGGTCTATAAGACACAGGGAGCACAAATGACAGCAGACTAATGCACATTTAGGTTCAAAGTTCAGTGAGGTGTGGTTTTACTTTAAGATCTTTCAGAAGCAGTGGACAAACACACTTAGAAGAAAATGTTTATAACTTTATTGTCAACTGGTTCAATGATGAATATAGTCAACAAAAAAGAACCAAAAAGTGTCCAATCACAAAACAGTACAGCGCACTGAAAATAAAAAGCACCATTTAGTTGTTCTGTCTCAAGCAGATGCAAGTTGAGGTCTGAAACACTGAGGCCACCAGGTTCAGAGTTCAGATTTGAATATGTCCCCCATCACCAACCTCTATCCCTTCTTCTCTCCACATGTAATTTCTTCAGTTTGTCAGTTTCTACTACATGAAACAAGTGTTACTGTAACAAAAATACCAAAGTTTTGCAGTCATGACAGTTGAAATAGGTGGCCATCATTGCCCAGTCACAGTGACTGATGAGTCAAAAATTCACAAGCAAGACATCCTGATTTACTCTATTTGGTATAGTTTCCTAAATGATTGGGATAGCATAGTGGCAATGAATAATTTTTAATAATATGATAAAACAAGACCATGTAATTCTTTAGGAACAGTGGCCAGTGTGGCTACAGGCGAGAGCAGAGGCCTGGGCACTCCAGAAAGTGGCACAGCAAAATTAATTCACCGGTCTTTGTGAAATCTTTTGTTCTGGAAGTGTGATGAACATCTGCCACTAAATGCTGAGCTGTATAGCATTTCTAAAATGCTAAGCTACTATAACAGTAGCACAAATGGAAAACAGTCATAAAATCAGCAAGTTCACTCAGTAATGTCCATGATACACTACTGTAAGTTTGCTAACAGTAGCCAAAATTAGTTACTATAAGCTACTGATCTTACTGGGCTAAGAAAGGTTGTAGTAGCAAAATGTCTGTGTGTATTTTGTTACTCACAAATTCAACTTTTTGTTTCTAAATGGAGGAATTTATGACTTCTGACCAATGTTATATTGTTTTGCTTTAACTATTTTAATTGTTTACCATATTTGGGGGTTTTGACAACAGTGTCAGAATTGTTCAGCAGAAAATATGGATAACAGGACTACTTCAGAAATGAAATTAGCTGTAATGAGTGATGTTTCCTGGAGCTCCACTGACAGGCCAGTGGAAGACATGAGTATTAGCTTCATTGCTCCTGAAACATCTAAATTATAAAATAGGGTACAAGGCATAGCTTGCAATGCCACAAGTGTTTTTGCCATCCCGGATCATTCGCATGTAGCCGCCTTCACCCCAGTTGGTCCCCCAACTGCAAATAAAAAACAAACATTCATATTAAAACAAAAATATTATAGAAAAAAATAGCATTTGATGAATCAACCATGACCCCGTTTGGGACTAAGCGGTATCAAAAATGGATGGATGGATGAATCACCCTATGTTTTTCTAAAGTGTAAGTTCATTGGTGAACTGGCCTGTTTTTGATGATCCAATAGTCCTGGCCTCCTTCAGAGCCATAGCCAACCAGCAGCACTGCGTGACTCAGATTATTGGAGTTACAGTTAGGCTCATCGTATATTCCTGTAAAAGAAATTTAAACTGGCATTAGCTGAGTTTTGCCCACCTAGAACCAGCAGAGACCAACTGTAATGACAGCATTTGTATACAGCAGTACTGCCTTTTAAATTCATATGGGGAGTTTTTTCATACATTCTGCAGTCATGGAGAAACACAAGCTGAGTTTCTGGTCACATGATGAACATAAATCCCATGTAAATCTAATATTGCAGACTTGGACAATAATTACCTGCAGTTTTGTCACTACGAGCGACACCTTTTATCCAGATGTAATAAAATGATTTAATGTTAATATAAAAACATTGACTGAAGCAGCTTTAAATTTTAGAAAATCTCCTTTTCAATGCTGACAAGACGGCTATGTAAAGGGAATATTTGAGACAGTTAACCTGAACTGTAGAACAGGAAGCTTGGATGATCAGCATCAACAGCCACTGTGACTGGACCAATAGTTGCCACGGCATCAGCCAGAGCCTGTTCATCTCCTTTGGGTATAAACCTGTAGTCTTTAATATGAGCAACCGCAAGTCTGCTGTTGTAGTAGCAGGGCTGGGTATCCTGTTGAGAGAAATACAGTTTCACAGACAGATTATTGAACTGTGTGACTGTTCAGATGGAGACCAAGTCAGCAGACTCACCAGTGAGGTGTAAGGGTAGGTGTCTGTTGACTGCAGCCCATTGTTGATCACGTAGTCATAAGCATTGGCCATCCAAGCACCATTGCAGCCATAGGTACCATACGACTTGGAGCAGTCCACCAGATTCTGCTCACTCAAGGATATAAGTTGACCGGTCCTCTTATATAATTGTCCCTCAATAGCTCCCGTAGTGCTGAATGCCCAGCATGAGCCACAGTAACCCTGTGAAAAATATTTAAAACCTTGATTTGAAGGTGTTCATATTTCAGTTTGATTAAGTCTGTTAAGGTGTTTTAGAAATATGTTACCTGATCTTTCACCTGAGTGACATAACCCATATTCCTGTAGTCAACAAACCAACCATCTAGCTTCTTAGCATTGTTACGCAGCCTTCGGGCAGAGATGGCCTTCCCTCTCTTTGCAAACTGGGTATCTATTGTGGCACCTTGCAGAACCTGGTATTCCTGTCTTGTCTACATATGGAGAACAAAAAGAGGTCCCCCGCCCATTTGAACAGGTTTTAACAGGTTTAATATCAGAATCAGAATCAAAATTTGCTTTATTGGCCAGGTGTGTCAGACACATGAGGTATTTGACTCTGGTACATCGGTTCTCAATGTGCACGTACATATCCCCATGCAAGGGGCAAGTAAACAGTAGACCAACATAAGGCTGTATAGTATAACAATCTGTACAATGTATATTTACAGTTATTGCACTGAGGGTTATTGTCCAGTCATACTGTTGTGGTGGGTCAAGTGTTCATCAGAGGAACAAAGAAAAACAACAAACACAAGAGAGCGCCAGTAACCAAGGCTGCCATTGCTGTCTGTGCCATTGGAGAGCTACATTTGGTCCAGTTATTAATAAATACAATTTTGAAAATTATTTAATCAAAACAACTTACCTTATTTATTAAGCCAAAGAATTGTAAAGGAATAGTTTGACATTTTGGGAATTACCAAGAGTTAGATGAAAAGCTCAACACCACTTTAATGCCTATATGTTTAATACAGCTAGCAGCAGTTAGCTTAGCCTAACAATAACACTGGAAACAGTTAGCCTGGCTCTGTCCAAAGATAACAAAATCCATCGATGTGCATCTCTAAAGCTAATTAGCTATACAATTCATGCCTGTATGCTAAATATGAAGCTACCACCAGCAACAGGATAGCTTAGCACAAAGCCTAAATGGAAGGAAACAGTTAGCCTCGCTTTATCCAAAAGTAAAGATTAAACACATGAGATACACTAGACTGACTAGACTGTCTCTCCACTATTCCATTGTTTATGCTCCAATAAGTTAGCCACCTACTGGCTGTAGAATCACAATGAATGAGAAGATGTGACTCTTAAAGTAAAGAAATCCATTTCCAAATATGTCAGACTATTCTTTGAAGTGTAAGACCTCACCAGTGTCTTTATTTTGACCCAGAATGGGCTTTGTCTGAATAGTCAGTTTGGACAGATGTGTCCAGATCAATAAAATGCAATGTACTACTACTACTATAATATTGTTATTATTATTATTTAAATTTATTATACTTTATTAAGCGCCATGGGGAAATTTCTTACTGATGGTGGTGCTGTCAGATGCTGCCTGGCCACCAGGGGCAACTAAGGATTCAATATCTTGCCCAAGGACACTACGACATGTTTATTTTACAGTTTTAAATTATTGATAATTAAACCACACTGACATTTTAAAATTAGGTCGTTAATTGGATTTCTCCCCAAACTCACTTTGTTAATGTCACCAAAGGCTTCATATTTACTTGAAATACCCTTTAGCATATTTTAATGTCTGGGCATCTTTGCTTAGACTGCTGCCCCCGCGACCCGGTCCCGGATAAGCGGAGGAAAATGGATGGATGGATAGATATGTGGCCTTGATTTGTAATTGTGGAATCTTATAGGATTGAGAGGGAAACAATAGGCCTTACTAGGTCTCCATATTTATTCATAGCCATAGTGAACGGCCTCATCCCCATGAAAAACTCTTGATTATTGTCTTCAATCATCTGCTTATTCTCCTCCCAGATGGCCCTTCTTTGCATGTCATCCTGTGTGATTACAGAAAACACATCAAAGAAATGAGAATCAGAGCACATGTGCATTTATTATTGGGGCCTGTATTTTTTTTAAAGTGGACTCACATTTTTCATTTTCCACTATTTTTTCTCACCATTTCATCATAGGATACACTGTGGCTGTTCTTCCAGATCTCCCACTCAGTCAGGACAACTTCATCTGAGTCTGACATCACCCACTGCGGGCTGCACAGCAGGACATAGAGCAGAGCTGC
>NW_018127941.1:855103-855939 GCF_001952655.1 Monopterus albus | reverse complement strand
CATGATATATGTATATGATTATATTGTATCTACCTAAAATATTTGTAGTTGTCACCGTCATTTGCTCTGGAATTTACAATACAACCTGTGGCATAGCTATTAGCATGCTTCTGAGATATTGTTATTTTTGTTTTACTTTGAAATTTTGATTTTTGCCCTATATAAAGGGTTAATTGTAGTATGATAGCCATGCTATTCATTTTAAACACTTTGAATATATCTTGCCTACAAGTTAAAACATAAACCATATGTAACTTGTTATACAGTCAGGGAAAAAATTATTTGAACCCCAGCTGATTTTGTAAGTTTGCCCACTAAGAAAGAAATGATCAGTCTACAATTTCAATGGTAGGTTTATGTGAACAGTGAGAGACACAACAATAACAAAAAAATCCAGAAAAATGCATTACAAAAAAAGTTATACATTAATTTGCATTTTCATGAATGAAATACTGATTTGATCCCATATCAGTCAGCAAGATCTCTGGCTCCCAGCTGTATTTTATACAGGTAAGGAGCTGACATTGGAAGCCCTCTCAGCTCGTTACCTGCATAAAAGAGACCTGTCCACAGAAGCAATCAATCAATCCAGATTCCAAACTCTTCACCATGGCCAAGACCAAAGAGCTTTCCAAGGATGTCAGGGACAAGATTGTGGACCTACACAAGGCTGGAATGGGCTACAAGACCATCGCCAAGCAGCTGGTGAGAAGGTGACAACGGTGCGATTATTCACAAATGGAAGAAACATAAATTAACTGCCAATGGATTGGCCTTGGTCTGGAGCTCCATGCAAGACCTCACCTTGTGGAGTTTCAATGATAATGAGAACGGTG
>NW_018127941.1:815299-854455 GCF_001952655.1 Monopterus albus | reverse complement strand
TCAAATACTTATTTCATTCATGAAAATGCAAATTACTTTATAACTTTTTTTGTAATGCATTTTTCTGGATTTTTTTTTTTTTTTTTTTTTTTTTTTTTTTTTTTTTTTTTTTTTTTTTTTTTTTTTTTTTTTTTTTTTTGTTGTTATTGTTGCGTCTCTCACTGTTCACATAATCCTACGATTGAAATTGTAGACTGATCAGTTCTTTGTTAGTGGGCAAACTTACAAAATCAGCTGGGGTTCAAATAATTTTTTCCCTGACTGTACTTACTCTGCTGGATAATTTTTCTGACCTAAACAGCACTGCTACATTTCAGCAGGTTCCTTTGAAAACCTGACCCATTTCAGCCCTTCCTGGATTAAATGTGCTCTGTACATTTTGGACTGTGGCGTAAAGCAATGATATCCTTATGATATCCTTAATGGAAAAAGATATTTGAAAAGGCTACACTGCTAACATGATCCTGTGTGTTCTACAAAGAAAAATTAAACTCTTCATTGACTCTCATTAACAATGCAATGAAATACAAAAAGTTATAGTTGATATAAATATTACATAATGCAAAATAATTTCAACATAAACTCTACAATGTTGCATGTAAAAGGTAACCTCAACTTTTAAGCTTAATTTGCTTTAATTTAGCAGAGGTAAATCTCTCTCAAAGGTTTAGTGAAGCACACCACAACAGCATGTACAGTCATCTGTCATGACATTTAATTAAAATGTCCAACTTGCAAATACAAGTTGGCTTTAAAATTAGAGGTACACAGTCAGGTTTCAGTTGTTTGTCATATGACTGTAATATAAAGCCCTGACCATCTTACCTGCATGGATGTGAGTCTGTTTTGTCTCCATGTTCTGTGAGCACCTGTGGACAGTGACACACTGTCAGGCCTCCTTATATAGCTTTGCAGCATGTTTCTACTATACTATTACTAAATCCCTAAATCAACACATACAGCAGCACCTGAGAAGGGCATTAGTCAACAAAAATAAAATGCTTTCCTTGTTTCTTCTCAGTCAAACCCCATTATCAGTTAGAGAAAGCTAAAGCTAATGTAAATCCTTCAAATGCTGGTTTATAATTGACAATAACAGCTGACATCTAGCTTTCCAAAACCAGTGGTATAAAAAGTTATTCAGCCCCTTTGCTTCCAGTACATGAATGTAAAAATATTTGTTCACTCAAAATCCTACTTAAGGTATTTGTAAAATATATAATGGCTCTTTTCTACGATGTGTTAGGGGATTCCACTGACAGCGAAATCTTGTTTTTTTATATATATAAGAAGACAGATGGCTCACCTGGTCTTTTATTCATTATATTTACATATCTCATCTGTTATATATCAGATTCAGTTATTGATAGGAGCCATCGATAGTCTTTCAAGTATTACCTGCTAATGTATAGAATTTATCCTTTAATTGCACTTAAAAAAAACTTTTTGTTTAATTGTTGCGGTTTCTGTGAAGTGGCTGCTGTAATTCCATAGAAAATGTCCCCCATGGCTGATATTTAATTAAATCTGATGTTGTTTTTGTTAATCCTGATGTAAAACTGCTTAAGCAACATTTTATTGTTGCTGCTGGTCTGGGTAGTGCTTAGTAGATTAATTGGTTTAGAAGAGAAAAATAATGCTGATAAAAAATGTTCTGCACAAATTTGAATTTATTTTTCAAGTTCTTCTCTCATCTTGGCTTTTTTGTGAAACATGAACATTTATTTAGCTGAAACTATGTGTGAATTTAAGAGGCACTGTTCAGATACACAATGTGACAGGGAACCCCAACTTTACACTGCGACTCTGTAAGAGCCAAATATTTTGATAACCACTAGCTTAATTTTTAATAACATAGAGTATGTTTAAATGTCGTTTTGAGTCGAAAAGTAGGCAAACTAGTAACTTGTCAAATAAATGAAGTACAGCAGTTCCCTGTGAAATGTAGCGGAGTAAAAGTCGTGTTGCAAAAGCTCATACGTAAATATTAATTATCTTACTCGCTTCCTCTATTATCTAATGCTGCACCCATTCATCACCGCCCAGCAGCGCCCCCCAGCGGCCTGCTCTGTGTGCACCTCCGTGCGGCACTGCCTGCGGAGGATGATCTCAGCTGACTGTCTCTGTTATTATGTCCCCGGACGGACGCCGCCAACACCCAAACACAGTGCGGCCAAACAGGCGAGTGGCGCTCAGCATCGTCACTAATCACTGACTGCACAGGAAGAAACATGAGTCACGAATGAGGTCTGCACGATGTCTTTTAAGGTAAAACTGCTTTTTCCATCATTGTACGCAGCCCAGAGGCCTCTGTGAAGCCCGATCTCACCGGCTCCCTCTTACACTGTGGACATGTTCATTTTCAGGGTAAACCGTTCGAGAAAACCGACGTCAGCTGAGATTGAAGTGGTTCCTCACTTTAATGCAATCATACAGTGTAGTGTGTGTGGGTATGATAGAGTGGCCTGTGGTCCTGGTCCCATGTGGATTCAGCTGTTACTTGTATAGGCTACTGTGCACGTGCTATTTAATTTAATAGAAACTTCATTCAAATCCGTTTAGTCTGTTCTGGAAAAGAGGAACTGTGTGTGTGTGTTTGCTTATAACTGTACTGATCGAATTTCTCACCTGTATTTATACCCAGACACTTTACAGTTGCATCCAGCTATACAGGTCACTGTTTTTACTGTGTGCCCTTTGCTGCCAGTGTGTATAATACCATAATGGTGGTTTCAGGTCAGGGTTTGTTGTGTGTATTTACCCTCCAGAAGGAAACACCCTTGGCTAATGCTGTGTTTTGGGCAGCGAGGAAGGGGAACTTGGCTCTGCTTCAGCTGCTGCTCAACAGCGGGCGTGTGGACGCAGACTGCAGAGACAGTGTACGGATGCTGCATGTCCTGGCTGCTCAACTGCACACTATACCCATAACCCACCTGTGGTAGGGAGACAGAGAGCTTCAAGCCTCACCTGTTATGATAAAGGGTGACATTTGGACAGAACTTAGCAATTTCATCACCACAGTTAAAGCAGTTTTCAGCAAGTCACAAAAGTAAAAGACCTGATTGCTAATTTGTTATTATATTTCTTTGCAGTATGGAACAACAGCGCTCATGGTGGCGTCTTACAGCGGCCATTATGAGTGTGTTAAAGAACTTATCATGCAAGGAGCTGACATCAACTACCAGAGAGAGGTATGATGGGTGATAATGCAACTAGCACATAAGAATTTTCTGAAATACAAACCAAAAGTCACTGTGAATCTGGAGTCTCATTGTGGGTTGTAGGCTCCAGAAATGGTCATTTTTATACTTTGGCATTAAAGGTGCTGGTAGGTTACCTACAGACAAAGGCAGGGTACCTGTTTTCCCTTGTTTCCAGTCTTTGTGCTAAACTAAGCTGGCAGACCCAGGAAACTCCAGGAAGTCACCACTCTTGGGCAAGACAAAGTATGGCACACAAGCCCCACATAAAAGACAAACTGTAGTTTTTACACTTCAGTCTTTGTATGGATGTCCTGTTTTTATGCTAAATTAACTGTCTTCTGGCTGTAGCTTCATATTTATGCCACATTCATGTCATATTGGAGATGCAGAAATAACCAGTTTTACATTTGTGAATAGGATTCACATCAACACTCAGTACCTAATTATGACTGGGAAAATCAAATGTTTTTGAAGGCTTCAGTATACCCGACTTGGCGCTGGAAAGTATAGAAGTGCCAGCAAAGTCCTTTGTTAAAGGTAACTAATTGCTTTAGTGCTATATTCAACAAACAAGGTATTTCTAACATACATGTGCAACTCTGCAATAAAAGAACTGTGCTTTGTTATTACACTTTTTTTCAACTTACTCTCCTGTATAGTAGCTATTAACAGTGCTTTAGGCAAACAGTTTGCCTGCTAGGTAGTATGATGTCCTTTGAGGAAATGTAGCTAACGTTTGTGTTTCTGTGTTGTTTTGTTAGTTTTTATTGATTAAGGCAGCTGCACAGGAATACTATCAGCTGACACCTTGAATTGTCTAGTGATAAAAAGGAATCTCTCCCCTTTCCCATCTTTACCTTCCCTCCCATTTGACATGAATGCAGCATTGCATTTGGAAATCATGTTCAGTCTGTTAAACTTGTTAATCTGTTATTGTCATTTATTCAGTCTTTCTCATTTGTTCTATTTTTACCATGTTTTCTTTATTGACATTTTATGTTTATGTTTTAATTTAGCCCACTGTGTAACAATTGCACATTTTTTGTACTTTACTAACATACACTTGACTTTTATGCATTATGAAAATGATGAAATGGGGGAAAAAAAGATGAGGTCTAAACAAAGCTCGAATCTGAGCTCTAATTTTGGGGATTCTATTCCTCATTTCTGACAACGGCAGGATCTTTTTATATCATCCTCACCAGACAGGTTCTACTGCCCTGTTCTTTGCCTCGCAGCAGGGGCACCATGATGTTGTGAAGCTCCTCTTTGAATTTGGTGCCTCCACTGAATTCCAGACAAAGGTACGCTGCAGGACACAACAACTTGGCCCACAGTATTTATAACAGTGGGTGTAATGGAGAACATGATGTTACCTCAGATTGTGAATCAGAATGCATCATGTAGAGATAAAAGAGACAAAAATATACTGCTCAGGCTGCAGTTTACAGTGATCACTTTCAGATTTGTTTTTCCTGCTGTTGTTTTCTTTTTGTGTGGCAGGATGGTGGCACAGCTCTCACTGTCGCTTCTCAGTATGGACACTCTAAGGTGGTGGACACCCTGTTGAAAAATGGAGCCAATGTTCATGACCAGCTGAATGTGAGCCCCTTTTGCATGTTCAGGCACTGTTTAGGTCTGTCTCATCTCACTGTCAGACACTGTGTTAAGCCTCTTTGTCTGATGGTTAGTTGCACAGTGTCACAGCAGCTGGAATCCAGACTCTCAGGTTTCTGCAGACTGCTGAGTCAGACACAGCTGACATTTGGCAGGATTACTATCTGTCCTTAGGCCTGGGAAAACAACCTGACAGCACAAACGTCCATTTTATAAAACAGTAGTAACATAGTAATTTGTTATAAATACACTTTGGCTTAGTAGGAAGCTTTTCAGACAGGTTTTTTTTAAGCAGGGTAAGTACATGAGACAAGTAATACCCCGTGTACAAAATTATTTTTTTCTGTTTCAGGATGGTGCCACCCCTCTGTTCCTTGCTGCCCAGGAGGGTCATGTGACTGTGATTCGCCAGCTGCTTTCATCTGGTGCCAGGGTTAATCAAGCGAGGGAGGTAATGACCTTCTGTATTTTGGACATTTTAAAGGACACAGTCACAAAGTGTCTCCTTCTCTAGCTCACAGCTCTTACTCCACACCCTTCCAGGCAGGGGTTAATTTGTGTTGGAACAAGTCAGATCAAATTGTCATCTGCACTTATTTTGATAAACCTAGCACCTTGACATATGAAACAATTGGGTTATATGAAAAATAAATAAATGTAAATAAATAAAAACTGGCCTTTTACAGCAGCATATTGGACTAAAATCAGAATAAATAAAGGGAAAAAAGTATTAGAATAATCAGTAAAATAATAGGTTAAAAAATAAGTAAATAGGTTAAAAAAATTCATTTGTAAGAGTGAGTGGAGTAAGTCCCCACATATTAGGGTGAAGGCCATAGCCTCATGGCCCTAATGTATTTAGCATCACTCGTGCTTGACATTTACAACTTGCGCTTGCAAATGTGTTTCTCCTTGTGTGATTTATTGGTCTTTACAAACACACAACAAATAATGTTGTGTGTTAAAGTTAAAGTTGTTCCTTTAATGTGGAAACTACCCAAAACACGCTGGTCATTGAGGAGCTTTTGTTTCATTCCCGGACCTTCTCTCCCCACATTGACATGCCAGGTCCATCAAGTGATATTCCGGGACCTTATAATTTACAGATTAAGCACTGCCTCCAGGTTATCCAATGCCTTCATCGAATCTAATAGTCCTTTTTGTTTTCACCTCATCCCTCTTATGTCCTCTGTCACTGGACCTCCCCCTATTTGCCAATGTGATCTCCAGGATGGCACTGCCCCCCTGTGGATGGCAGCTCAGATGGGTCACAGTGAGGTGGTGAAGGTGCTGCTCTTACGTGGTGCAGATCGGGATGCAGACAGACAAGTATGCTGTTCTTTTGTGATATTGAAAGTAATAAAATGTATTATTGACTGTTGATAATGGATACTTATATCCTACTGCCCAGAGATGCAAGAACATTTGGATGGAAGTGGAGAGCATAATATCAGACTAGGAGGCTGACATTTTTACTTTATGAGTCATTTGTAGATACCTTGAGAAACCTTTCAGCTTCAACTTGTCTTTGTTTTTAAGGACTGAATATGTATAGTGTAAAGTAAGTGAACTCTTTACCCTGGAAAAAGCAACTGACAGAACAATGTTCACTCAAGGTCCACTAAGGGGCTTTTGACTGTCACACTCCATTTGTCATGGAACTGTTGGTTCAAACTTTCATTGTTTTGAGCACTTTTTTATTTCCAGGGTCATGAACACACCATCTTTTCTGTCGGTGTAGAATTCAGATTTATCCACTGATGAGAACCATTTGATTTAGTTGAAAAACCAAGTAAGTGAAATTTGACTGGTGATTGTTTTGATAAATAATTGTAATGTTTCCTCTGCTGCCTTTCCAGGATGGATCAACAGCATTATTTAAAGCTGCTTTAAAAGGACACAACAGTGTCATTGAGGAACTTCTCAAGTTTTCTCCATCACTTGGCCTTCTCAAGGTAGACAGTGCTCTCAAAGATGTTGTCCTCTTTAAAAAAGAAAGGAAGAAAGAAAGAAAATGTCAGGCTTTTGGTAAATACATTCATTTGTTGTCTTGCCACAAGTTAGATGAAAGGTTAGATAAAGAGTTTTCTTGGTCTTCCAGATCTCATCTTGACCTCCACAGTTCCCCTGATCTGCCATCTCTTAATTACATTTCTTACTGTGGAAACTGCAAGCTGACAACGCTTTGCTATCTTCTTGTAGCCTTCTCCTGCATTGTGGGCATCAATAACTTTCATTTTCAGGGTCTTACACAGCTGCTTAGAGGAACCCATGGTTGCTGGGTGTCCACAAGTGTGTGCACAAGGTTTGAAGAGTCAAAGTATTTGTACAGCTTTGAAATTGGCATTTACCAATGACAGCTGTTGCTGTGCATCAGATCTAACGAGCTGATTAAGGTCTGATACCTTGTGAGAGACTTTGAGACTCTGGAACTCTTAGGGTGCCCAAACTTTTGCACCATGCCATAATCATGTTTTTATTTTTTATTTTTGTTCAATTTATGGCATAAGAAGTAACTATGCATCACTGTTTGCAGAAAATATTGTGCATTTTTTCCATTTCCAAGAGAAACTGTGTTAACATCTGTTCAAATAAAAAATCACCAAAATCTGTTATTTATCAAGGGGTGCCTAAACTTTTGCATAAGACTGTATGTAGCTCCATCCAGAACTCGGTTAGCTTAGCATACAATGATGGCCACAAAATGAACCCAGCCAAGAAATAGTCAGGTACATAAATAACCCTTCATAAAACCTCAGTGTGCCATTTTACTTTTTAACTGCTTCAGTCATGCTGCCAGGTTTATTTTTTAGCAAAGCCATACTAGCTGTTTCCCCATGGTAACATGGTTTATGCTAAGTTATGTTAACTGGCTGCTGGCTCTGGGTTTCTATTTAGTGCATAGAAAAGAGACTGGTATGGAGATTCCTCTAACTCTTGGCAAGAAAGAAAATTTGCATTTTCCTTAAATGTGAGACTGTTCCTTTAATGCTAACCTTTTTGAACTGGTTAAAGAGCCCAAGGCATGCTCATTTCCAGCCATTTGATAGTTAAGCTTGGGTACCTCTAGTTTAGCTTTGCACCCATCATAACTCCAGATAGTCTGTAATTATTTCAGAATGATAAAACCCAAGAGCCTCCTCCTTCACAACTCTCTGGTGTTGTGTTGAAATCTGTTTCCCCATCGGGATGCATTTTCCCTAACCTGAATCCTAACATTATCTTAACCACAACCACTGAGACCACTGCTACATGAAACAGAGTTTTGAAAAGGGGAAACACATCTCGACAGGGGAACACTTTTCAACACGACTGGTCAGGAAGCCAGGACAACGCATCAACAAAAAACACCTACAAATAAGCTAAGTTTTCAACAATGACAATACCTCAAATCTTACTGACCTGTTCAAGCCAGAATATGAAAATGGACAGAACAACGAACCGCAGCAGCATTAATTAATTTGAATTTCTCCTCCATAGATGAGTAAACAATGGTATATGTACTGATGAAAAGAGATAACACTCTAAACAAAGCAGGTAATTGAGAAATCCCATATTTTAACTGGCATAAGGCAGAGACATAGCAACTTTTGCAGCAACATGCGTGTGGGTTTTTTAAACTTACTATTACGTCCCAGCAGGTACTGTAATTTCTGGACTATAAGCTGCACCTACTAAATGTAAGACAAAAAAACATTTTGTACATAGCCACAGGTGTCCACGTTGTAACATGAGATATTTCGACAGCCAGATCGATCACCTGTAACTTGAAGCGGCATCATATGCATTTCGTCGTGTGTTGTCCATGATGAGGGTGTGGGCATGAAGCGACAAAAGTAGCGACTTATAGTCTGGAAAGTACAGTACTAGAAATTTCAAGGTTGGTAAATCCAACCGGTGATTGCTGTGTCTTCCCCCACACAACCACATACATTCCCAAAGTAGTGAAATGATTCTAAAAGGTAGTGTAGCACCCACAATAACATCATGGATCGTTAATCCGCTCATTAACCAGTAACACATCACACACGGTAGACACACTGGCCTCAAGCAGTCAAAACAAACAGGTACTGAGCTCACGGGGAATCCAGCGTTGATGATCATTCACCACCACAGGGGGCATCACTGGCCGGCCGAATTATTTCACTACTTGTAGGTTAAACCCAGTCAGGTAAAACAGCGGGTCCCTGTACAGGAACATTCTCAGATATGCAGTAACTTCAGGCCCTGTATTTTTCTCCACATGCTCTGGTCATAGTGCAGCAGGATGTAAAATATATCCGCAAAACTATGTGCAGTCAAAAAAAATCCCTCTTTTAAAATGGCACCAGTGGATGTCAGGCAAGCTCACATGAACACGCAACTGCCTGGAGATTACGACCATTCAAGGAAATTCATGAACTGTTGTGTAAGACTTTACATAATTGGGGGCGAGAGTTCACAAGACTTGTACAAACTGAGTTGCTTCTGCATAGAAGTACAACAGCACAGGTACACCTCTTTTTTGAGCTTTCAGTCACGTTTAAGATGGTAATTCATAGTTGTAACATAGATAAGTTAGAAAACACAGAAAAGCATGTCATGGGCACTTTAAAGAGCAGGATGATATTTGTTAGATACTGGAGAATATAGCACCACTTTGTAAGCTTATATAATAAGTTACACGTGTTCATTTGTTCTCTCCAGAATGGCTCCACTGCCCTTCATGCTGCTGTTACAGGTGGAAATCTGCAAACTGTTGTGCTGCTGCTCGGGGCCAGTGCAGACCCCACACTACCGAACAAGGCAAGGCACTTAGATTTGTCACATGAGATGTCACAAGAGACAGAAATTAAGTAGATAACATCAGCTTGTTAACTTTTTGTGTTTTGCAGAATAATGAACTGCCTGCACATCTTACTAAAAGTGATCGCATTCTAAAGGTTTTACGTCCAAAAGTCTTAAACAAAGACAACTGATGACCACCCAGCCTCCTGTCTCTATGCCTTGCTGTACCACATTTACAGCATCACAGTGTCATAATCTACTCAGCCCCAAAATGCGCTGTACATTGTGCTTGCTTTTGACTGCAACTGAACCGAAGCTCTCATATGTTTAATAAACCTAGACTTAGTCTAGAGCAACACAATGTGCATCCAAAATGCATTGTCTGCCATGAGCATCATCTCCTTTATGCAGTTGTTCTGCGGTATATCTACTTATTTTTTTATCCCAGGTGTTGTAGCATTTCAAGATATTTTGCACACTTTTTCTTTGCCTTTTTAATACATGTAATAAAGTGTAAATTTGTTCATTATTGCAAGGTGGCAATGTGCATATTTATTGCTGTATGAGGATTGTTTTATTTTGAAAATTAAGAGAAATATTTAGAGATAATATGCAGTTATATTATGGCATCAATAAGCAATTACATATTCTAGGAACAATATGATTTAGTTATAAACAATGACAGTCACTAGAGGTCAGTATTCAGATGATCACCTGTCTGACACCTGTATATCTCTTGTAACTCACCTGTTGTGGTTGGATTAATTTAATTTCCGTTTTTTTTCCTACAAAGTAAAATAATCAATTCTAAATATTTACATTAATGTATTAAGTTTGAATCATTTGTTGTTGTCGTAGTTGTTCAAATCATGACTGAAATATCACTGACAACACAGCAGCTGCTGAAGATGAGAATAACATTGTCACGTGATCATCGCGGAAGTGACAGTAGCTGCTAAACTTTTTGTGGATGCGGAAGAACAACAAACCTTTAAGATGTTTGCCGAGTGAAATTGTAAAATTAAATATAGTAAGTTGCATGTAACAAGGAGAAAAGAGGGGTAGCTGGTTTGTAGACTTTTTTAAAGCGTCAGACTTCATTTTGAACGAGATCTCAAGCCCTAATGGCTGGTGGTAATTTACAGGTGAGTGTCTTTACTAAGCTAACTACCTGGTTACATAATAAGACTGTATTCAGAAGACACCTTCATAGTCTTTTTAATGAATGAGTTGTCAACTTTTAATAGTTTAAACTTTTCAGCGACTAAAAGTTTAGACGTATTAAAACGCGATTACCTCAAAGGTGAATTGAAGTAGGTAGCCTACCGGTTCAATAAATAATGGCTTCATTAATACTAATTAAACCATTTGCTAATGCTTTACGGATCAGCTAGAACTTAACATCTGGGTTGCCAGGTTGTGAAAAAGAAATTGTGTTTACAGTTTTATAGTGGTATAAAGTAACTACATTTACTCAAATGTACTCCTTAGGCGTGTGATTCACAGTACATGTACTTGAGTAGTTTTATTTTACTTTCTACTTTTCCTTCACTACATTTCAGAGGGAAATACTAAACTTTTAACTCAGTTACATTTATCCCTGAACAAGTCAGGTCGGGTTTATACTGTGGCCCTTTGAGGGACCTGACCACTAGGTTGGGCACCACTGGAGTAAACTGCAAACAATGAAGCAAGACTTTTTACCTTTAATGGGGGACTTTTAAGGTATTGGTTCTTTTTACTGAAGTAAATTGCATATGCGCATCACCACTACCTGTTTTGGTAGCTACTACTTTAGAATATGATGTATTTTATAAAAGCTGCAACAGGTGTATCTTTATTTTATCTTGATTAATAGTTTTACTGACTAGCAAGTATAAATGAATGATATCCCAAAATTAAAATATTACCAGATAGAAAAAATAAACACCAACTAAAAGGATTTTTCTCAATCTGGCATTCTAAAGGTTGTCTGGATTATTAGCTTTTAAGTATGCAGTGGGTGTAATTGAAATACTTGCCATTAATAAACACATAATTTTCAGCTTATTAGAACGTTGTACCCTAAATTCATTGTTTTATTCTTTCTGCCTGTATCAGAAAGCTATAGATCTTGCTAGTAAAGCTTCAGAGGCAGACAAGGCCAAGAACTACGAAGAGGCCCTCAGATGTTATCAGCATTCGGTGCAGTACTTCCTTCATGTTGTCAAATGTGAGGACCTTATGTCTCCTATCAGTGTTTGATTTTTACAGCATTTTAGATTTTTAAACATCACTTGTATCAAACACAGCACCATGATCTAAGTTGTTACTGTAACTGTGGTGCAGATGAGGCCCAGGGTGATCGAGCCAAACAGAGCATCAGGGCCAAGTGTGCTGACTATCTGGACAGAGCTGAGCAGCTGAAAGAATATCTGAGTAAGAAGGAGAAGAGTCCTCCGGCCAAACCTGTCAAAGAGTCGCAGTCTGGTGACAAAGGGTGAGACTGAGTGTGGAATGAGTCAATATCTTGATGTTTGTAGCTTTGTGACTTTATTCAGCTCAGGTTTAAATCCAGGCTCCTGAGGATTATTTTCACCAGCATACCCAGTAAAGGTTTGTTCTAGTAAATGTATAGTAATTATAGGGATAACAGACCCAGTTATTTTAGTTTATTTCATTGTGCATTTCATTATGATCAGTTGTTTATTTCCTAAATAATTTTCCTGAAAGGACTGCTAAGATCCTAATGACTGGAATAACGGAGATTCATTTAAACCCATATAAATATTCATTAATAATTGGAAACTTTATACCTTGTATTATATTTTTTAAAGTGCATACTACTGTGTGGACAAATTTTACATTTTTGTATGTCCATCTGACCGGCTGTGTGCCTGCCTACCTAATGGTATTCATTTGATTGTAACTTTACCAAATTAACACCGATTTTAAGCATCCTTCCCAAGAATTCGCCGTTTCATATCGGTTTTATCTTTAAGAAATTATTAGGAAGCTATGGGTTCTGTAAAATCAAATATTACTGCACACTAACACAAAATAAAAGTCATTGTTCACTCCTAAATGAAGTATAATGTGAGCTGTTTACATTTGATTTCAGTAGTGAAAGTGATGAAGGAGATGACCCAGAAAAAAAGAAATTCCAAAATCAGCTCTCAGGTAAATGAAACCATCACAGCAGTCAATTAAATTCAGACAGAAGGAAAGATAGACATTTTACAAAATGGCTCATGTTTCAGTCAATAAACTCCTTGCTCATACAGGTGCCATTGTCATGGAAAAGCCAAACATTAAGTGGGACGATGTAGCTGGACTTGAAGGAGCCAAAGAAGCCTTAAAAGAAGCCGTAATCCTGCCCATCAAATTCCCTCATCTGTTCACAGGTTTGTAAACAAGAGTCAAACTAAAACCTCCTGATGTAACTGTATGGTTGTGAACAGCATTTAATAATGCAGCATTTGTGCAGGAAAGCGAACTCCTTGGCGAGGGATCCTTCTGTTTGGCCCTCCAGGAACAGGAAAGTCCTACCTGGCTAAGGCGGTGGCCACAGAAGCCAACAACTCCACCTTCTTCTCCATCTCCTCCTCTGATCTTGTCTCCAAGTGGTTGGGGGAAAGTGAAAAGTGAGGCCCAGGTTCTCGGCATGATGAAAACTTGGTGGAAAGAGGAAAAACTGACACTAAATATCTGTTATTTCCCCAACTCTGTCTCACTCCAGATTGGTGAAGAACCTGTTTACTTTAGCTCGAGAGCACAAACCCTCCATCATTTTCATAGATGAGATTGACTCCCTCTGTGGCTCCAGGAACGAGAACGAAAGTGAAGCAGCACGCAGAATTAAGACAGAGTTCCTCGTCCAGATGCAAGGTGAGTAGAAAGAAAAATGTAAAAATCTGAGCTTTGACCTGAGTAGCAGTACTTTTTAAGAAATGTTCTCCTCTCAGGTGTTGGAAATGACAATGAGGGAATCCTGGTCCTCGGAGCAACAAATATACCCTGGACTTTGGACTCAGCTATAAGGAGACGGTTGGTTTCACTTACTTACACAAAACAATCCCTAATAATCACCTCTTAGGCATGGTTCAAATTAATCTAATTTACCTTATAAGCACAAAAAGAGGCTTCATACACCCAGATCAATGAGATGTTCCCTTTATTTAGTTCAGATTGTCACCCAGGTGCACCAAGTCATTACCTATAATCCTCACAAGGCTCTGTAAAACATTCAGCCCCATAACTTTAATCACCAAAAATGCAATCATACACAATAGAGTTACTGTGTAAGTAAACATTTATTCATGTGGATTAAATGGGCAATTCCAAAAACAGACAACAAAAATGACATTATGAATGAACTTCTGTGGTCCACTACAGTGAGCATCAAGTTGACCATCATAAACTGTAAGACAAAACTTGGTGTTAAGAGTGTTAACTCTTGTAGCATGTTGGAAAGTGCAGTAGTCTTTCTACATGACCACCACTTTGTGTTTGCATCACTTTTTTTGTACCAACAGAATGGTTGTTTTCTTTAAAAATGGTGAGCAACCGCAGAGATAATATCTGTATGTCTAATGGCTGATACATGCTCTGAAATTGTTATTATTTTAATAGGTGAGATGTTTGTCCTACATGTACTTTGGGGTATGTGCTCTGTAACACATACGTGGCATTTCCTTATGGCAGGTTCTGCATGACTTGATGTGAAATTCTTTACCTGAAACAGAATTTGTGAGGTGTCTAGTTTTCATGATAGTGTCACAGGCAGTTTGGTTTGTACACGGAAAACAGTGTCTCCTTTCTTCAGAACAAAATCAGTGCTAATAAGAATGTCAGAGTTTGGGTTCTTTTAATGGAGAGAAGCATCAGACTGTTAAATAAACCAGTATTTGTTTACTATAGATTTCATCTTTGAACTAGGTTCATTGTAAGTGAGCTCATAATTGACAGAGTATGGTTTTTTTGAGGCTTTAGGTAACTGGTCACTCACTTTACAATCATGTGAAAAAATTAGGACACCCTTTGAAAGCATGTGTATTTTGTAACATGTTTTAATATATGGTTATTTAATCTTAATTTTAACAATACAGAGAGATTAAAGTAATACAACTAAACAAGTAAAACTGAAGAAAAGTCTTTTCAAGATCTTCTGTAAATGTAATTCTACAAAAATGCCTATTCCAACTGAGGAAAAAGTTAGCACACCCTAGCCCCTAATAGCTAGTGTTACCTCCTTTGGCTGAAATAACTGCAGTGAGACGGTTCTTGTAGCCATCTAATAGTCTCTGACATCGGTCTGAGGGAATTTTATCCCACTCCTCAATGCAGAATTGTTTCAGCTGTGAGATGTTTGAGGGGTTTCTTGCATGTACAGCCCTTTTCAAGTCACCCCACAGCATCTCAATGGGATTCAGGTCTGGACTTTGACTCTGCCATTCCAGGACTCTCCATTTCTTCTTTTTCAGCCAGTCTTTGGTTGATTTACTAGTATGTTTTGGGTCATTGTCATGTTGCATGGTCCAGTTCCGCTTCAGCTTTAATTTTCTAACCGATGGTCTCACATGTTCTTCAAGCACCTTCTGATACACAGTAGAATTCATGGTGGATTCTATGATGGTGAGCTGACCAGGTCCTGCTGCAGCAAAGCAGCCCCAAACCATGACACTTCCACCTCCATGCTTCACAGTTGGTATGAGGTTCTTTTCCTGGAATGCTGTGTTTGGTTTACGCCAAACATGTCCTCTGCTCTGGTGTCCAAATAATTCAATTTTGGACTCATCTGTCCAACGAACATTATTCCAGAAGTCCTGGTCTTTGTCAACATTCTCTCTGGCAAATGTCAGTCTGGCCTTGATGTTTCTCTTAGAGAGCAAAGGTTTCCTCCTTGCACGCCTCCCATGCAAGTTAAACTTGTGCAGTCTCTTTCTGATTGTAGAGGCATGCACTTCTACATCAACAGTAGCCAGAGCCTGCTGTAGGTCTCGATGACATTTTAGGGTTTTTGGAGACCTCTTTTAGCATCTTGCGGTCTGCTCTTGGTGTGAACTTGCTGGGGCGACCAGACCTGGGCATGTTGGCAGTTGTTTTGAAAGCCCTCCATTTGTAGACTATCTTCCGGACAGTGGAATGGCTGATTTCAAAATCTTTTGAGATCTTTTTAAATCCCTTACCAGACTCATAAGCTGCTACAATGTTTTTTTCTGAAGGCCTCTGACAGCTCTTTCGCTTGCACCATGGTGCTCACTCTCACTTCAAGTCAGGAGCACACCAAACTAAATGTCTGAGGTTCAGATAGGGCAAGCCTCATTCAAAATGCTGAGTAACAATCTACTAATTATGTGCACCTGGTGTGATATACCTGTGTGTGATTTGAGCCATTTTAAGAGGGCATACATGTGAGGGTGTGCTATCTTTTTCCTCAGTTAGAATAGGCATTTTTGTAGAATTACATTTACAGAAGATCTTGAAAAGACTTTTCTTCAGTTTTACTTGTTTAGTTGTATTACTTTAATCTCTCTGTATTGTTAAAATTGAGATTAAATAACCATATATTAAAACATGTTACAAAATACACATGCTTTCAAAGGGTGTCCTAATTTTTTCACATGACTGTATCTCTCTATCTTCCTCTGTGTCATATAGAGCCGATTTACTGGTAAAGGTTTTTAGTTGAAGTTTGTGATAACTGTCTGATACTAATAAAATGTTTTTTTTTTTTTATTTTCTGTAGACCATTGTATTCAAACGTCTGCCTTGTCTTTAGCTCTTTCTATTGTAAAGGAGACCGATTGTACTGTAGAGTTAAGTCAGAAAGTCATGTAGATTGTTCCCAGAGTAGTTCCAAACAATAAAGCAGGGTTCAGTGTGTCTTACCCTTTATTTAATGTCAGTCTGGAATGGATTATTATTACAAACGTGATCTAGTTCATCCTTTTCCATAAAAAGGTTGTCACGAGAAACAGATAGTACCTATAGCACAGCTCTGCATCTATAATGTGTTAAGTTTTTGGCAGTGTTTTAAATGTCTAAGGGAAAACAACCAAGATTTAACAGGTTAAATGTTTTGTAATGGCTCACAGGATCATATGTCTGCATCATAGGTTTGAAAAGCGAATCTACATTCCTCTGCCAGAGGAACACGCCCGTTCCTCCATGTTCAAACTGCATCTGGGCTCAACCCCCAACCACCTGACAGAGGCAGACTTCATCACTCTGGGCAAAAAAACGGAGGGCTACTCTGGGGCAGACATCAGTGTTATCGTCAGGGACGCCCTCATGCAGCCTGTCAGGAAGGTTCAGTCAGCCACTCACTTCAAAAAGGTAGGAACACACTAACAGTTTGTGCTACACTTGTCATCCTTCCTTTCCTATTTCAGACTTTAAAACAATGTCTTTTGGGAGTCATACTGAAATATACCATTATAGCAATAGAACTGATCACAAAGGGATCAGTTCTATGTAGAACCAGTTAATAAAGACTTCATTGCTGATCCATCAGTACATTTAAAACTCTACAAGTTTCACAGAAGATTGGAAAGATTTGCTCTGCTCACCTGCTGTTACATCGGCCACACACCGTTTCTCTTGGGATTTTAGGTGCTAGCAGCTGTTTCCAAATTTCTTCACTATTAGAGTTTATATTACTGAAACAAATGATCAAAGGCCTGTTCTGGGAATTAATGCTGTTAATTCAGAGGTGTCTGTATATTTTTGTCCTGCCCCATGAGAGGGTCAGAATATTAGGAACACCACTGAATACAATGTAGTTCAGTACAGCACCACCTTTAACTATGACCAGGTGGTGTTGTACTGGACTACATTATATTCAGAGGTGTCTCTATATTTTTGTCCTCCCCAGCTACGTAGAGTACATGAATTGCATACAATTGTACAGGGGTACCTAATAAAGTGGCTAGTGAGTGTACAAACCTATTTTAAAATGCTACTTTTGTGACAGCTGGTTGATTCTGAGGCTCTGATTGGGCTGTGGTAATAGTGGATATAGGTAAAAAAAAAAAAAAAGCTTATTGCCACCATGATCTATCCTGTGCCGTGGCTGAATCAGTCAGACCCAAACTGAGAGGAAGAGTTGGACATGAAAACTGTAATACTGGACTACTTTCTTTTAATGGATCTGATTGTTTCTTCCTTGTGTCCCTCTGCACATACAAACACACACTACTTAAGGTTCAAGGGTCATCGTGGAACAATCCCAACGTTGTGGTGGAGGACCTGCTGACTCCGTGTTCGCCAGGAGATCCCAACGCCATAGAGATGACATGGATGGACGTTCCTGGGGAGAAACTTCTGGAGCCAGTTGTGTCTATGGTAAGAACAGACTTTAAAATGTTCATCAAGAAGGGAAGTATGAGTATGTTATTTTACCCAGACAGTTGACTGCATTCTGACCTCTGTGATGTTCTCCGTACAGGCAGACATGCTGAGGTCACTGACAAACACCAAGCCGACAGTGAACGAGCAGGACCTGGAGAAGCTAAAGAAGTTTACTGAAGATTTTGGTCAAGAAGGCTGACACTACTCGTGCTCCGCTCATGAACAGGGCTGCACTAAAAATTATTCTCAGTCACTTATGATTTTGATTCATCTTTTGCTTTTGTTGGTTTTAAAATAATGGAAAATGTCTATCACAGGTTTGTGAAACCCATAGTGCTTAGTTTCTTAGTCTGGCAGTAAAAAAAAATCTAAAAAAGTCTACATTACATTAAGATATGGGGAAAATATACAGAAAACAAGTTAATATTGATGTATTGTTTGCTGTTAATGAAAACAAAACCAATTAGTGATCAAAGTCCAAATTGATTACATTCTCAACTTTCAATCAGCCGTTTGTGATCACTAATTCATTACTTCGCAAAGGCTCATGTTTACATCTTTATTGTATATTTGCAAGATTTTATATTTCTTTTACTTCGCATGTCTCAAACCAGAGTGCTAATGGTCTTTATTTTTGTAAGACAAATGTGTCACCATTACTGTTCTACAAGTATGTACGGGTAGGCAGCACTCCTGCAGAGGGTCAATGCATCTTTCCAGCACTACATATCTTACTGTAGTTTAAGGGGGATTATATTGTGCTTAACAGAATTAGTTGCATGGTTGTCTTTTATAAATGGGAGGTTATACTATAACACTGAAAAATCACTCTCCTTTAAAACACAAAATACTTTTTAGGGCTGTAATTACTGCACACCTCATACATATTTGCAAGTCCTTCTAAAAACTGCAATGAGATGAGGGTATTCTGGGTTTCTGTAATGCTGAATTTTACAGCACAGTTTTGATCTACATATTTTCTACTTTCAAGTTTCAGACTGATAAAGCCTGCCAGGATGGTCAAACTGTGTTGTGTATGGGGCTGGGATCTGCCCGTTTTTTCCAGGGGGTTACAGAAATAAAACTTACTGTGGTCATTTGCACTTTTGTTGTTTGCTAAAAACATGTTCTGTGAACAAAAGTATCAGGGTTAAATAAAACAAAACAAAAAAACAGCTTTGTGAATATATTTAATTGTTAAAATACAACTCTTAATTAACTGTCATTTTTCTGTTAAATGCAGGGTACCTCATAATTAAATAAGTGCATTTGAAAAGAGAGATACAGCTAACAACATCTGCAAACTATAACACCTTCAGTAAAAGGACATCAATGTTACACTGTTGCACAAGCTGATAATTTGCAAAAGTGAAATTACTTTGAAACAAATCTTACACATCTTAATAAGTTACTGTCATTAATAAAGATGAGCAGTGTGTCTGTCTGAAAAGCAGACCAAATGTTTTCAAGTTAGCATAAGTGAATAAAATAGTCAAACTTAGCATGTATGGAAAAATCTGACAATATTCAAGTTGTCTGGAGTGGAAAGTAAAAGTCAAATCCAATTGAAATCTAACAATCTCAAGAGAGTGATCAGTGTTTGTGCACCTGAAAACCAAAGTACCAATTGAAACACTTAAAATGAAAAGTATGATTCAACAGCTTCCAATGAAAATCAAGAGATCATAAATAATGCCTGCAAATACACGCAAGTGATGGGGAATAACAGCCCTTGTCACGTCAGTGCACACTGTGTACATGCCAGGGTTTCCTTGTACATACTTACTTATGGTGACGACAGCATCGTACATCCCATCACAACCAGAATTCACCAAATGGATACTTAAAACTGCTACAGTGAAAGTGATTATTGCATTGTGTGCACACAACTCCTGTCTGAACCTGCACCACCACAAATAACCTGAGGACATGCTGCATATCCACAAGCAAAACAGACAATACATGTCAAATTAAGTGAAATAAACACAACAATTGTAAAAAACAAAAAAGTATTCTTGATTTTTAAGATAATTCTGTAAATATCAAGGACAACTGTGCTCCATAAAACAGAAGCAAACCTAACAGATGTTAACTGGGAGAACCTGAAATTTTCATACCACGAGTATCATTTTTTTTCCTGTCAGTTGTAAGAGTGAGTAATAGTTGTATTTTTGGGATAAGAGCATTCATATTCAGACAACACAAAGGAGATGGAAAACAGCCACTCAGGCCATTTGAGAAAGTGCTAACAGTATTTACTGCATAAATAGGACACATACATAGAGAGCAGCTGCCAGCCCTCAGAATCATTCTCCATAGATGAAGCAGCTCAACAGACACACGTCACTCCAGCTCATGTGATGACAGAAGAAGCCGAATGCTGTGAGCACAGGGGAAAGGCAAGCTACTACAGTCAAAACACTAGAAGACATAGAAGAGAGAACCAAGTGCCAAGCCGGTCGCCGCTCCAGCGAGCATGCCCAAAGCCACATCTCCTCCGTCATCGTGGTGGCGCTCCCGAATAATAACATGGTTCACTCCAGGAGCAGGGTACCCACCTACACAAGTGGGAAATGTCTCATATAGCGTTTTTCAATTCACTGAGTTGCATTCAAAGCACTTTACATTAATTCCCATTCTCTCTCTAACTCACACACACAGATGATAATATCAGTGGTTTGTTCAAGGACACTTTTACATGGGGAATGGAGAAGCTGGGGATCAAACCATTGACCCTACAGTTAGGGAACGGCTCACTCTACCTCCTGAGCACAGCCGCCACCACAACACATCAGCAATATGCTTAAGGTTCATCACAGTCTGCAGTCTCATTAGAGATTGCAGTGTCAAAATGTATTTACTCTTTTCTAATTGAAAAGTTAAGTTTCAGCAACATCAGTTTTTGGCAATGATCTGTACAAAGTCATGCACAGCCACTGCTGAACAGGAATTATGGACTCACGTTCTACTATAGAAACATGGGTGAGCCAGTGTAAATACAGTACAGTTCCTTGCAAGAGTATTCATACCTCTCGCCACACTTTTCAGACTTTTATTTGTAAAAAATCTTGAACACCACGTATCATTTTCCTTCCACTTCATAATTATGCGATACTTTGTGTTGGTCTATCACATGAAATCCCAATAAAATACATTTAAGTTTGTGGTTGTAATGTGACAAAATGTGGAAAAGTTCAAGGGGTATGAATACTTTTGCAAGGCACTGTAAACCTCTTACCAATATTGTTTCAGGGGTGACACCACCACCTTTGTCCACACTGAAATATATCAGTGAACTCTGGATAGAAGCCTCCACAAACTTCCATGTTGCCCTCAGGGTGAATTTGAATCATTTTGATGATCCTTTTCATCAAGTTAAACATTTAACCTGTCCAGCACTTATGAACAAAATACCCACAAAACTAAAGGCATGCCCATGAGAATCAGTATGGTTAGGGTTTAAGGTTAATTAGCTAGTTAAGCTAAGATGGTGAACATCATAATCATTACAGCTGCTAAACACCCGTGTGTTAGCAAGACCACTGTGAGAATGTTAGCATGCTAATGTCCACATGTTAACATCAGCATTTAGCTCAAAACCCTTTTGTGCCTAATGCTGCTTTCATGTCATATCAAACTTATACTTTACATATCAGACAGATTTATGTTATTCCAAGTCTTAATCACAACTGGGAAATTCAGATTTTTCATTAAGCTCTGTTATATCACACTTGGCACTTAAAGAAGTGCCCAAAAACCAAATATAGATGCCTCATATCAAAGGATATTTTTCAATGTACCGGTAAATAATCTAAAACTGAATGGATACAATGTTACATTGTCAATTCAAAGTATTTTAATCCTCACATGACTGACTATGTAATCATACAACCATCTTTATGTTATGAAGGCTAATTAACATTGGAATCTTTCCCATCTCTACCTCTGTCCCATATGACATAAATGTACTACACTGCAAGTAAGCCTCATAAAGATGCTAGCATGATTGTAGGGCAGACTCTTTGAAAAAATGTTTAATTTTATATCACTGAGTTCCATCTTACATTCAATATGACTGTTTTACCTCTGCACAGGTGGTGAGTAATGTTTACCTTGGGAGTGATAAGGATAAGCAACAGTGTAGGGCTGCCCATCAGCAGAGTATATAATCTGTGTAGCATGTGGTGGAGGTGCAACATAGTCTCCATATGGGCCTGCATAGACCTGGGGAAATATGACAGGAAAGAAGGCAGTTAAGACTTTGCTGCTCCTCTGTATGAAGCCATGCTCTTAACATTACTTAGCAATTTGATCTAGTGTTAATTGAACAAGTGATGGTCTATGGAGCGTTCAGCCACTTTCATTGCTACACCAGTAGATGGCAGTAGGGGTCATTTGTTATTTTTTCAGCTTTACCTGTCTCATGAGCTTGATTTTCCTTTAATCATTCAGTCTTGGAATATTTTTGGCTACTTTGGCTGATTTTTAATAGTTTTGATTTTAACTTTATATATACATATACTGTATATCACATGAAAATATATTTAACATGCCATTGTTTGGCATAATTTTCTCCAGCACAACCCCATTTTTTTTCACCTGACAATTATTTGTACACTTTGACATACATCATCAACATGCGTGATCGTCAACTCCTGAAGGTTAAGAGCAGTCATATGGAACCAAGTCAATGTGTAGTAGGACACATACAGTGATTAAATGTGATATACAGTGTAGTGTACATAGCCTAGGCAAACATTTCTAGCTTTTATGTCTTTAACAATGCTTGTCTGTTGTTATAGATATAAACAGTGTATACTTGTAATGAAAATGGACTGGTAACTATTCTGCTTAGTGGCTTATAGTATAGGACTGAGTTTGACTAATTCACTATGAAGAAGAAATGGCTTTAGGGGCTTGAAATATACAGGTACAGTCCATAGTTTCTTTAATGTTAAACTCAACTTAACTAATTTTTAGTCATCTGCAAACTGTTTATGCCTTGTACCTGAGGTGGCGGAGCATATTCTGAGTAGGGGGGAGGAGCAGATGCAATCGCTTCCTGTGCAAAGCTGATCTGAGGAGCAGCAACAACCTAAAAATAAAAGACAAGACAAATAAGGCCACTGCACCTGAAACTTGAGAATAAGCCCCAACAAAACTGAGACAGACATTAAAAAAATTGGAGAAAATATCAGCCACATGATGATGGGTTCTCTGTAATGTACTGAAGATACCATTATACAAGCACAACAAAGAGGTACAGCCAGAAACAAGTAATAGAAGCCTCCCTGACCTCCAGTCTGATGATCATGGAAATAATATTTTGTAAATCTTTATGTTCAGCTTATAAGAGATCTAATTTATTTAATATGACACATAAAGGTTAACAGAGTGATGTGACAACTTCCCACTTTTATTTTGGTAAGAAAAGGGGGAAAAAAGGTACACACACTAGCAAAACTGGTCATTTAAGGGGAAAAAAACTCACTGCATTAATTCTGGCATCCTGAAGTGCCATGGTCCATGCCCTGAAAAAGAAGTGGAAACCACATCAACTTGGAATTAAAATAATGATTAATCTGTAAATATCAACACTGAATACCTAACATTAACACATACAACACAGAACCAAAATGTAAAGTTGAAATAATTCATCAAACTGATATGACTCTGCATGTCTTACAGAGCATCATCTGAACTGTCTGCACACAGGCTGATGACCCGTCCATCTCTGCACACTATCTGGAGCAAGGCATCACGCATCTTCCCCTCAGGTGGGTTCAGATCTGAAAGGAAAAAAAAAACAGACATGGTTATGATCAAAGGCTGGTTAATACCATAGGTGTGTGCTAATTCCATCATCATGTTGACAGTTTACCTTGACATGCAGCAGAGCTGCGAATGTTAATGCAGTCAATCCTCATGTGGACATCATCTTCCATGTCCTGCCGTTGTTGATCATTATAGAAGACCAGTCGGCCATCAGCCCACAAGTCAAACCAGTTCCTTTTCCACCGACGCAGTATGGTACCTTTCATTAAAATATTCTACAGTCAGGCTCAACCCAAACTGGATTTATTTAAACAAAATTTCACAATTGTCACAATATCTTTCCACCTATATAAGAGACATTATGATCTGCTGTAAAAAAAAAAGGAATAAAAAAAGTTTTTTAAGGCTACTAACTTTGTCGATGGAGCCAACCACTCTTCATCATCGCCATCTTAGGAGCAACACCTACAACAATAAAATATATAACTATGAGAGTGTCAAAAAAAAAACTTAAGGGCTGGTAACTTATCATACACTGTGTCCCCGTGACTATTATTAACACCATAGCAAAAATCCTCACACAAGTTCAGAACACAACAGAAAAGCTGTGTTTAAAAAGTGAGCAGTGATCTTGTTTTCTTGTTTGCAGACGATCGAGCCGATTTAAAGTGGGCGACAGGTTAACATGATAATGTATCTAACTTAGCACTGCACCTTACAGTTTATGGGCTCATGAACAGAAACGCAGACACCATGTTTGTTTGTCAGAGCAACATTAACGTTAGATACTGGATAGTTGTCAGTACCAGGACTAACTTTCTGATAGGTAGCTAATCAATTGGTCTCTAATAATTGTGGTTCTCACTGTCAGTTAGGACACTAGCTTAACTGTAACGTAAATAGGCCAATTGTGAATAGGTCATTCTCATTTCTTATTAATACACTAAGGGTAAATGTAAGCACAATAACACCGGAATCACTAAAGCAATCATATGTTTAACGCTAGTTTGTATTTCTTTTGACAGCAAACGTATCATTAGAATAGGTTAGCTAGCGTTAACATTTGTTTGTATAACGCTAAAGACGTAAGTAACAAGCTAACGTACTATTTATATTAGCAGAAACGCTAAAATGTGATCCTCATTACAGCACACAGGAAAATGGAAAAGGCACAACATATTTTAGTTACTTACCTGACAAAGCGTGGTGTTTTTTGTCGGAAAAAAGAAAAAGAAATAACTCGTTCAGGAAGATACAGCAAACACGGAAGTAAAATAAGCAAAATAGATGAGAGTGGCAAGCGCCTGACCAATAACCCGAGTGTACACCACCCGCAGACAGCCGCTATTTGGTCGCTGACAACTGCTGTCACCCCCGTCTACGGAGCATCTCCTCTAATATTCAGATTCTGTGAAAAGGGAGGCGTTTGTTTTGAAAGACGTCACCTATCAGCTGATAGCAATAGAAATTGCTAGCAAACGCGGAGAGGGCGCGCTCGATAAAGTTAACTTCTTCCCTCTACGCTCACATGGTGGGTGAGCCGCGGGGAGTAGATACGTTGAACCAAATAAATAATAAGCTGTAGTTAGCACATAAGTAGTGGAGATGACCTAAGCATTAAACTGAGTAAAGTTTTATTTGAGTTCTACAGAATGAAACTTACGAACCGTTCCAGGTCCCGCTATCCGCTGCGCATGCGAATTACAAGCAGAGATGTATCCTGTAGGGGACCTGAGTACATGTGAGCTGGCGGAAAACTGATTTTATCGATTTGCAGTAGTGAACGTAGTTTGATTCCCGTCTGGAGAAGCCTATGACTGCGGGCAGAAACAAGTACCTTCAAGCCGCTGACCGACGGCCAAGCCAGGCTTACAAAACAAGCTCATCAGCTCTCCAGTCAACAGTTTGAGAGCTAAGTACGCAGAAGCTAAGTAGCTGCCCTGAGATGGCGACGGCAATATATCTGGAACATTACCTTGACAGTGAGTATCTGGGCATACAGTGCACTAGTGTTCATATTTTTCAACATGTTATGTCTATTTGAGATTTAGTTTTGAGTGTGTCGAAGACTTTTTCTCGAATGGCGGGTGCCAGCCAGCAGTGCGTTGTTAGCCACTAACTAGCTGTTAGGTTACTGATGTTAGCTCACTAGCTAACTGATTAGCGTCATGAGTGGCTTTCGGTGGGATGAAGTTAATTAAACTAAATGTGGTGTTGAAGTCATTCGGAAGCAAATGTAACCTTTATCTGGACAAACGTCACACACTTAACGAGATTAATGCTACACGGTTGGTGTTTGTCTCACATTAACATGGTTAGCTAGAAGCTAAGTAGTGAGGTAACTAGCAGTGGTTATGTAAAGTATTGCCAATACTCATCCTTAAAAAAAGGTTTGAACTGTATTTAGTTTGGTCAGTTGTTGCGTCTGCTTAAGGATAGCAGACACTATGCATTTACAACCTGTTGGTAACCGCGTTTCCCGTCAGTTAACCATTTGCGCCTGCGCGCAAATGGTGTGTGTGTGAGATTGATTTAGATCCCTGTGCAATCTGTCTCACGTGACAATGATTCTGCTTTTTGCATTAGCAGGGAGATCCCTTGCATCAATTTAAGTGCTCCCTTTTCCTTAGAACAGCTTAGAAATATTGTTTGTTGATATTTGTGACTATGGTGAAAATCAGATCACATTTCATGACCAATTTATGCAGAAAACCAGGAAATGGCAAACAGTGCTATTACTTTTTCTTGTTACTGTATTTTGTACTCGGCCTAATTCCAAATTTATCTTCTACTCTCCTATCATAGTCTTATTTTTGAACAGGATTTTGAAGCATTCTGTTGCCTTTGTGTTTCTCAGCAGCATTGACTCATTCAATGAAATCAGTGGACTAAAGAGATTTATAAGTTTTGTAGAGCTACTGTGTGGGGTGATTTTTGTCAGTCACTTGATTTTATGTTATTGTCTAAGAATTAATCACTGCAAGTTTACCATGTTAAAAAAGATCCACTAATATTTTGGGATACAATTATGACACCCCAGGACATTAGTTGAATTTTAACTACCTTGAATGACATCACATCCATTTATTGGAAAAAAAAAAATGTCATTCTCTAGGTATTGAAAACCTACCATGTGAGCTACAGAGAAACTTTACTTTGATGCGGGACCTGGACAGTAGGACTGAAGGTAAGAATTTTTCATTCATTCTGGTTGGAGTGTATATAAGACCGCTGGCGCACTACAGCACCTGGCCATACTGATAACTAGTGTGGAACTGAAACATCCCAACTCCCCACCCCACTCATGGTTCTGGGGGATTTTAACTGAATAAATCTCACCCAGAAACTGCCTAAATACAGTGGTCAGTTAACTCACCAGGGACAAAAACACACTGGACTACTGCTACACAGCAATAAAGGACGCCTATCGCTCTGTTCCCCTTGCAGCCCTCTGTCTCTCTGATCCTCTCGCTGCTTCAGCAGTGCCAGTAAATAGTCAGAATGAATCATTTGGATCGCTGATCACACTGGTTAGACTGATGAGCTTTCTAACATGTTTTTTGATATTCCCCTGGACTAAGAGGGCAAACATTCGGCATCATTTATTCACTTGCAGAGCAGTCCATATACATTCATGCTATAAACGGTGTGCTGACCGCAGCAACAGCTGTATTATAATGTTAGCTTAGCTAGCCTTACTAGCTTGCGAATTACATATTAGAAGAGTTGAATATCTGTACAGCGTTGTGTTTAAAAAAACAAAAATGGAGAGGAGGAGCTCTTCAGACACTCCGTCGTCATGTGTTTGTATGGGAGAAATAGAGCAGCGCATGGAGGGACTGAGCGAACACATGCGCTACGTTCAGCACTTCATTGAAATAAGATTTAACCTGTGCACTTTAGATCAATGTGTGGTGGCCTGCCACAAATAAGTCGGTATATGGGAAACTAAAGTTAATCAGTTCAAGTAAATATCCCAACTTAAGTGTGTTGTGCCATCAGTACTGTTTTTCCATCGCTCTGTTAATTGTGTTTGTTCAGAAAAAAAAGGTGAGATTGACAAACTGGCTGATGAGTACATAGCAAATGTGAAGAACCTGACCTCACAACAGAGAGTGGAACACCTGCAGAAGATCCAAAATGCCTACAGCAAGTGCAAAGAGTTCAGCGATGACAAGGTTCAGCTTGCAATGCAGACATATGAGATGGTCAGTCCAAACACTAAATGTTTCCTGTTACCTGATGTTTTTGTCATTAAGAAGTTCTGTAGTCAACATTTTGTAAATTGCCATTTTACTGTGCACTTTATTGTACCGAATGGTTCTCATCGAGTATATTTTTAATTTGCTAATAAAATCTTACACACGGTCAGGTTCTAATTTACACAAAATCCTTCTACCATAGGTCGACAAACATATCCGCAGACTCGATGCAGACCTGGCGCGGTTTGAAAATGAACTAAAGGAGAAGCTGGAACTGAGTGGATATGAAAGTGCAGACACAAGAGGATTGAAAAGTAAAGTTGGCTAAATGAAATGCTTTTATCATAAAACACTGTGAAACAAATGTCTGTAAATGTAAATATTTTCCACAGAAGGTGACTCTCGGGGAATGAGAGAGAAGCGTGGATCCAGGGGAAGAGGAAGAAAAGGTTCTGATGAAGATTCTCCCAGAAAGAAAAAGATGAAAAACGGGTAACTTTGTGTTTTTGGTTCAGTCAAGCCAATTGATGTCTGCTTCATAATCTGCACTACACATTTTTATCAGAGTCAGAATCAGCTTTATTGGCCAGGTGTGACGGACACACGAGGAATTTGACTCAGTTACATCATCTCTCAATGTGCAAACAGTAAACCAGCATAAGGCTGTGTAATATAACAAAATAAGCAGTATTAACAGTAACACTGACGGCAACAAACAGTGCAAACAATGCAGAATAAGCAGTATAAACAGATGGTAAACAATGCAGACAACAAAGGAATATTCATTGAAATGAGATAAATAGGAATAAAACAGAGTACTTAAAACTAGAGAACTGTACAAGTCTGTATAATCTGTACGAGGTATATTTACAGGTATTGCACTGAGGGTTATTGTCCAGTCATACTGTCATGGGTTAAGTTCATCAGAGCGACAGCCTGGGGGAAGAAACTGTCCCTGTGCCTGGTTGTCTTCGTGCACAGTGACCTGTAACGCCATCCAGAGGGGAGGAGTTCAGACCAGAAAATGTTCTTTCTCATATACTCCGTGTTTTTTTTTTTGTTTTTTTTTGTAGCAGAAGACTCATTAATTTGTCCCCTATTTGATTTATTTAAACTGTGTTATTCTAATCTTGCTCTTCTTGTCATGTTGGCCTTCTAGTCCAGACTTGAGTGAGGCTCTCCTGCCTATGCAGCCATCAGATGTTCTGGACATGCCAGTTGATCCCAATGAGCCTACATACTGCCTGTGCCATCAGGTGTCGTACGGGGAGATGATTGGATGTGATAACCCAGATGTAGGTTCTCGCTGTGTTTCCAATGTGCTCATATTAAATTTGAAATGTCACTTTATGATCAATGTCTGTTGACTACCTGATTTGATTGGAAATTCAAAATACTGATACAGTTCTTCATCTTTGTTTTCAGTGTCCGATTGAGTGGTTTCACTTTGCTTGTGTTGATCTCGCCACAAAACCTAAAGGAAAGTGGTAAGGGCTTTTAATTAGTTCAAAGGGTGTAACCTGTTTTTTTTTTCTTTTCTTAAGTAACATTTTATGGAAGAAAACAGAAGCCAGAAGTTAGCATCACCATGGTTCTCTTGAATAAAACTGAGTGGGATTTTTCCATAGGCTTTTGGAATCCTGCAGAAAAAAAGGTCTGTGACAAACAAAAGTTTAATATACTTGCATGTTTTGTTCAGCAAGATAATCTTCACAAGTGAAAATCTCTTTTTGAAGCCCAAATGCAATCACCAGAAGTAAAAAAAACAAAACAAAACTGTTATTGGGCTATAAACATACTACACCACGGCCCCATGACTTCAATGTCACAACTGCAGCTTCCAACTTGTAATTTGATTTAGCCTGCTTCCCTCTTCTATTAAATCCTTTCATCTTAGCATGACCTGATCTAGCTAGTGATCATGGCTTTGTCAGTTAGAATAGTTTGCAAATGCAAAAATTTAAACACAACAAGACTGTAAAGGCAGAGTAATGAGTAGATGAGTCGTTGCTCGGTGTGACAATGTTTATATCCCAAACGTCTGTAGTCTCATTTAGCTGCTTGTTAGCAACCATCTTATTTAAGACAGGTAAAAGCATTAAAAATCTAAAAAAGGACATGTTTTTGCAAAAAGGCCAGATTGTTACTAATTAAATGGGCTCGCCTTTAAAAAAAAAATAAAATAAAAATCAGGGGTGGGGTATTTACTAATGTATTTTATGTTGTAGAACAAAACATGAAAGTGTATTGACTTTGTTTTAACTACAGACCATATTTCATGCATCAAACCAAAAACTATTCAAGAAACCCATTTACTTCAGGGCGAGGGAAGAGGAAGTGCAAAAATGCTAACTTAGGTCCAGGTTTTAGGACTCACAACAACAGTTTGCTCAGTTTTTGGTGACTGAAAATCTTTTTTTTTCTTCTTTTTTTTATTATTATTATTATTATCATTATTATCCCCCCCCCCCCTCTCCTTTTTTTTTATTTTTTTTATCATTTTTTTCCCCCCCCCCCCTCTCCACTCTCCTGCCAGGTTTTGTCCAAGATGCACCCAAGACAGGAAGAAGAAATGAGCTCTTATTTCCAGAAATAGTGAACTAATGTATGTATTTTTGTGTAGTATAATAATGATATATTTCATTTCTTGAAACTCTCCATAGAAATGGTGGAATATACAGCTTTGTTAAAGGCCTTATTCAGATTTGGAGTATAGATACACTTGTGGCACAGTTAACTCCCCACTGTTGGCTTTACTATATCCGTTATTGGATTGAAGCCAGCTGTCTTTGTCCAATAGCTTTACAATAATTAATTTGCCTGTATTGTATTTGTATACACTGGGTAGTGGAGTTAAAATTGCACAAATTATTACCAATCAGAGTCTCTCTCTCAAGTGATAACTATGTCATTACTAACACTCTCCAGACTGAACTCTTAGACTGTGGCTTTAGCATACTTGAAAGATCAGTTTTATAAAGAACTATTTTTAAACAAATGAATAGCCTGCTGAGAATACAATTGTAAACACCTAAATCCTTACCAAGTAATGGTAGTCAAAGGAATTATGTGTCAGATTTTCTGTTACTACCTCCTTAGGGAATTACAGCAGCACTGTACTGGAGACTGCAATTGATACTGATGTAAAAAGATTTTAATTTGCTTAAACCAAACAAGGAAAGCAATGTAAATTCATTCTTTTATTGTGTTAAAAACAAAACTGAGACACCTTTGAATGTATTGTGGTACTCATGGTCTGTCAGCCAGTTTCTTTTGTCAACTGAATGAGGTTTTGAAGAACTTTGAAATTTCCCCCTGATGAGGTTTGATACGGCAGGCTTGGTTTTATTATGTAGTTTATTTCAATTAAAACTGTTCCATAGTACATTGCTTCAAATCATATATGAAAATGTATACGTATATTTTTTGTATAATATTAAGCTATATTTTGTGGACATTTGTTTCCAAAGATACCTGTATATTTGTTGCATTGCTTACTTGTTGGTGAACACATTTTATTTAATAGGATTTTAGCATCTTTCATATTCAACTGTGAATACCATTCACTTAGTTGTATGCCACAAATTAAAGCCAAAGTCTTTGTATTTTGTAAAATTCAGTATTTTATAACAAATAAATATTCACTGTCATTCATGTATTATTTCATTCATTCCTGTTTGACATGGAACTAGTGATATGTGTAGAAATTGACCACAGGATTCACAAAGAGTGGTTGGATTTGTGCATCTGACTGACAAATTTTCACCCAGTGGCACTGTATCTAACCATGTAGATAGATGATTGATAAAAGACTGTTCAGCATTGTGAAATGGGGCCAATTTTTGCTTCTAACTCCATACACAATGCCTACAATGCTTGGATAATAACATCCACATAAGATCTACCAAACACCAAAGTATGATCTGGATCCAAGTAATATTATGGATGTTGTGGTCACATTTCTACTGAGACAAAAAAAAAATGTTACAGCCTTGCAATAAAGATTTTAGCTGGAACTCTGCTGATTCAGTTGGGTGTCAGCAAATTTTATGTTTCTTCAAAAGTGATCAAGCTCGATTTTGATGAAAACTGCCATTGGTGAGATTGAGGTTTTATTTGTTTTGTTTTTTTTAAATAACTTTCAAACTACTAATATTAATGTGATTCCAAACGCTAGGGGTAGTATTTCATGGTCAAGGAATCCTAATGAATCAAACTCATGAGAATATTGCTTTAAGGTGTAAGGGGATTATGGAGAAAGTGAGCTGCCTTAACGTGGGTTTGCGTTTTCTGAGAGCTGTCTAGTTCTATGCTGATACAACAATAAATGCTTGGTGTGTTATATATTTCCCAACAAAGTACAAAACTGCATAAACCACTTCTCATTAAAATTACGGACAGCAAGGACTGTGGATAATACAGAATAATTGATATGACTGTGGGGAGACTGACACTAAGAATAAAAGAACGTTTTAAAATCCATCATCAGACCCCTCATCCCAGCTGCATTTCTCTGCAGTGGACTTGGTGAAATCCACTTCCAGGTCATAAACAAAGTCAGGATCATCTTTGTGCCGGCGGTTCTTCTCAAAAAGTTCGTCCATTTGGCCCTTTTTGCGAGCCAGCTCCTCCTCGTCCAGTTTGTTCAGGTCTTCATCAGGGTCCAGGCGGAACAAGGCCAGGCTGCGCTCCAGGCTGAAGCCCTGCATGTGGTCTCGCAGGATGATGTGAAGCTTCTCCAGCTGTCTCTGGGACACGCCCTCCAGGTAGTCCCTGTGCCGAAGGTGGTTCTTCAGCCTTTCAGCAGCCATGCTGTAGTCTGAAGGTCAGGGAGAGAGCGCATCATGGATTTAAACTAGCGTTACTTTGTGGAAGCGCCTTAATATTTTAAGCGTGCCCCTGAATTTGTAATTACGGCCTTACGGTCTACTTCTACTTGTTACATAGTACTGCCGTTGTTGTAAATGTATACTTAAAGTCAGTACTTGATATTGCCTTACCTGAATGTTTTGAGAAGTTCCGCACAGGTATTATTCTTTTTCGCATGGTTCTGGTTTCCTTGTGTTCATAAATTAAAATTATAGAGGGGGGGCTGAACTGCACTCCACAGCGTTTTGCCTCGAAACGCATATTGTGCAGCAAGTCTAATTAAGCAATCAAGACTACATAATGTTAGCCACAGTAATCAACAGAACATATAGTTATTTGTCACAGGAGTACCAATAGAGAAAGTGGCCAAAATTTACGCTAGCAGCTTCAAAGACCCGTTACCAGGGTACCTTATTTTATTCGGTGTCAAACCCTTCTGTCTTCGCCGAAGCCTGTATACATTTACAGAAAATACATTAAATGTCTTACTATTTGACATATACTGAGCGTAATGATTAGTGACTTATTGGGAAATATCATTTTTACACAATCATTGCTTCAGGGTTTACTTCTCTGCACCTTTATTCACTTTTTTAGTCAGGCAATGATGCACCTCCCGCGAATCTACGAAAGGGGCCTTAAAGATTCTTTTCCGCAAACAATCAAACAAGAGGGTCAAGTAGCCTTTGCATCATTGACTAAAACGTTTCCTATTACCATTTTGATGTATATTGTACTGTTCTCTATGGTGACCTGTTTGTCGACATGCTATTGTTTAATCGACGATGGTAAGGTATTATAAAAGGACATTGATACCGCAAGAACATCTGGCTGCTTGTGTAGGAACGGAGAGTATTACAGTATATTGATACAAAACTTCTAGCTAAAACCGATAGGCTCATTGTGGAATAACGTTAACGTTAGTTTTGGGGTTCTCCATTCAAAAAATCAACTGTACCTTCTTTGGTATTCCAGTAGTTACTTTATGGCTATGTACTTATCTCACCTTTTGTATATTGTAGTTAACACACCTTTCTTTGTCGAAGCTAACAAATTTAAAGTTATAATTCAAAAGCATAATTACAGTTTTGATACAAAGTCGAGTACTCCGTCTAGCTTTGTGGTGTTTATCGAGGCAATCTGCTCATTTTTACAGGTGAGAATGAGAAGCATTGTGGTCCACTGAAGCAGTGGTTTGAATCAACATCAGTGTCAGTGGAGATTGGCAAAAAGGGTTTCCACAGGTACTGGCTGTGTTTTTACCACAGGTAGAAAAATCTTCGAGGCTTATTGTGAATGAAATGAGTAAGTGATTTTCTTGTCATATTTTAGGGAGGTGGTAACCACTGTTGAGCTCAGCCCTGATGTGGTCGCTGAGGTCAATGTTTTACTGATTTATAGATGGCCCAGAGGAGTCTACCTTGATCCGTACCAACTCGCAGCAGAGAGTGATCAAAGAGACTGGCAAGTAAGATGACAAACTTGTTACCATTCTCTGATATGAACAGAGCACACTGTATTTAGTATGTTTAGAAAGTGTTCAAGCCCCCTTTTGCACACTTTCTGTTGTAGATTAAATAACTTTAAATGTATAAAGTTGTTATAAAGCACATTATGTAGCCTGTATGTATTTTAAAATTTTATTTCTCTCTAGATATTGCTCAATTCAGACATAGACCTAGAGGTGCCAGCTCACAAGACTTCAGGATTTGTCACCTATGTGTATCCCACCCTTGATGGGCCATCTCCCAGACTGCTAAAAGTAACAATTCCAATACATGGCCGCTACAGTGAGCCGTCTTTTATTGGGAAAACATTTACATCTGTCAACATAGAACCTCCAGAGCTTTTGCTGCGCACTGAAAAGTGTAAGTGGATCAAGTTTCTTTTGTAGTAAATAATATACAGATTATAGTTATTATCAAAATATTGTCAAAATAATTATTTTCTGAGTGTGGTCAAACAGTAAATTGACTATTGAAAGCCCAGTGTGTTGTTTGCTGAAAAGATAAATGTTTTCCCTGGTCAAAAACTCTTTCTTTCTTCCAGGTATGCAGCTCAACAACTTGGACCCTCATAATGTCATGGATGCTCCCTGCACTGCTGACAATTCAAGCACATGTTCATGGGTTAAAATCCAGTGTCAGCAGGTGGTTTTGTGGTTTTCTATAAATCTTTTTCAAGGTCTTCAGAAAAAAAGTTGGAACTTGTTAGCATACAATTTTTTGTTGTTGCTTTTCCTTTTTAAAAAATAATTTTGTGCCTTGTAGGAGCATGCCCCTGTGAGTTTCCAGTTTCCAGTTGGTGACAGGACTTTGGTGATGCCTGTATGCGGTGGAACTCTTCTGGTCACAGTGATCTGCTGTGTGGCACTGTCCAAGTACATGTGGAAACATCACATCTAAACAGTGATGCTCAACATTCTACTGATACCAGATACATCAGTCTTGGGTTTATAATCAAAGACATGTCATAATCCAGGTTTACTTCCCAATTTAATCCAAATAACTTGGTTAGTGAGCATCTTGGAACAGATGACAGTAACTGAATGTAAACATGTTTGTTGCAGTTAAGACAGCTTTTCTTTATTTTTTTGCAAGATGTCTTCCTGTTATAATCTTGTCTCAGAAAGAGGAACTTGACCAAGGGCATTCTAATAGTTGACTTTTGTTTAATTACTCTGTGTGAAACTGCAAATAATATTTTAAACTCTGAATAACACAAAAAAGTGCTGTTTTGTGTACTCTGTGGTGAATTTTTACTTGGTAAACTAAGGAGATCTTTTGCTGACAGAGTTTCATTCTTTTGTGTTCTAACACTGTTACAAAAGGTCAGATTAAACGTCTTTAATAAAAGCATAGGTTTTGAGACTTTCACTTAAATAGCTGTAGGCTATTGCACAGACTGTGTGGATAAAACAAATATAGCAATGCTAACAGTGGCAAGTTTTGACATTGTGTAATTTTTTTTTTCAAGTTTGCTGTCATCCACAAGGGCAGATTGTGACATCTGCTACAAGAATACATAGCTGGATGATATAGAAAATAAATAGCACAATAATTAAAATACAGCTATATAATTATAAATGCGTAGCCTAATTCGATATTTTCAAATATTCATACCATATTGGGTACAGGCTAGGCAAACACCATGTTAAATTAAAGTGACTGATGTGGACGAGCTAAGTGCAACAAACTGAGCTTGTAGTCTATTTTAGAGCTCATGCTGTGACCACTTTGCTACAGTATTGTTATAATTTAGGCAATTAAAATGTGTTATCTTAATTTAAAATACCACGCTATGTTAGTGGACAGTGATTAAATTAAAATATTTCCCAGTCCAGCTGAGCTTGCAGGATTTGCTAAACAGTACTTCAGCAGAGCCTGGAGTAAAGTCCTCCTTACATACTATAAATGTTGAACTACATTACCTAAAATGCTTTTCGACTTAAAGCAACTTCTAACTTCCAGATTCTGAAATGTTGGCATGTTTCATTCTTTTGGTAGCAAGTTCCCTGTTGTGAAAAAGGTGGAATTAGTGCTGGGAGCATTAGCGGTGCAGTTATGCACACAGATTGTAATTTCTGGATCCAGAGAGCAGATAAATTTCACACACACCATTCATTTGAAACATTTACTGAAAAGACTAGGGCTGGGTCGGTAGTTCCGCTTCCCCTTCGCCATAGCGGAATTATCCAAGGGCCGAAAGGATACAAGAAAAGTTGCACTGTAAATAGTTGTAGTTACATTTTTACTAATTTATTTGTACGCGGTGTGTGCTATCAAGGCCAGATGTTACCGAGAAAATAGTTCTAATGAATTTAAGTTGGACGTTCTCCGAATGGTTGAGGGTCGTCTTGGAGTCAAGTTCTATTCAAGTTTAACTGTGTGGAGTCTCCGGTGAGTTCTGCTGCCTCTGTCGTCTCCGTTAGCCAGCGAATAAAGCACATTTGTACCAGCTAGTTGCTACGCTGCAGCCTCTCTAATGCTGTCAAAGTGTCATCTCGGCAATGTAAATTTCGTGAGGGAAACTTCATAGGTTTGGTTGTCAGACTAGTTGGCGTTAACTGGAATCTTAACGCTGATAGCTTGTCAAGCTAACGTTAGCTTATAGTTAGCACACTTGTTGGCCAAGTAGTTAATGCTACCGTTAGCATGCTAGCGGTCCGCGTATTTACCCATTTGAAGGGCATTTCTGAATAGGCATTGGGGCAGAAATACCGTTATATGTGAAGATAACATGCTCAATGTTCACATGTTTCCACATTTTATCTTGGCGAGAAGCAATAAGACGTCGGCTTTTCATTGATTTTCACGAGAAGAAGAGAATAATTCGTTTATTTCCGTCTGGGCTTCTCGTTCAGATACGAGATAAGATGATTAATGCTTGCAACATTTTTCAGTCTAACATTAGATTCAGAGGAATAAAGTTGTTTCAAAGTGACCTGTGTTCACTGATTTTATTCTGCTATCACAGTCTCTCCTTTACAATTAAACGAAGTTTTCTCTCACCCGCACTATTAAATAGATTTTGACATCATTTTTAATTACAATAATTTCCACAGTGCTTAAAAATTCAGGCACCCTTTTGTCCACTCTGGGCATTGTAGTTTATGTTAAGTAGTAGTATTTTGTACAGGAATTGCCAATATACATTTTTGCCTGCAAGAAGACGGGCTTTCAAGAGTTTAGCATGTCATGGTTTCATAGGAGGAAGTAGTTCGTCCTTCTGTATATGTAACCTTTATATGATCTTTATGGTCTTATAACTGTTTGATTTTCTTACAGGTACAAAGTGGTGCTTCCTTTCTCTTCTGCTGTCATCTTCATCTGTAGTGCATGAGCACACGCTGCCAGAGGCTTATGTGAGCGCAGCCTCGCTCCCTCTGGTTGCCACCTTCTCCATCCTCTCCCACTGTACTCCACTGTGAGGCTCACAACAACCTTATAGCAATGTGTGATAACGGTGACCCTGAGGATAAACCCCCTGCCCCTCCAGTCAGAATGAGCAGCACCATCTTCAGCACTAGCTCTGGCAAAGACTCACTGTCAACCAACCACAGCTCAAAACCTCTGCCTTCTGTGCCTGAGGAGCGGAAACGCTACAAGATCATCTCAATCTTCACTGGGGCTGAAAAAAGTGAGATGTGTTTGACATTAGACAAAATATGTAACTTTAAAATTATCTAGTGTTTGTTATCCTTCTAAATGTTGTCCTGTATCATTTCAATAATAATTAATTTCCTTTCAGTCAGTAGAAAGAAAGACAAGGACAAAGAAAGACCAGAGATCTCACCACCCTCAGATTTCGAACACACCATTCATGTTGGGTTTGATGCTGTCACAGGGGAATTCACTGTGAGTTTTCAGTGTTTGGTCTCTCTCATAATATTCTTCCACTGCCTTCTGTGTTCTGGCATTTCCATTACATCTTGGTCTGATCCATTCTGATACATATTTGTGATGCACAGGGTATGCCAGAGCAATGGGCTCGACTCCTCCAGACCTCAAACATCACCAAGTCAGAGCAGAAGAAAAATCCACAGGCTGTGCTTGACGTTCTTAAGTTCTATGACTCCACAGGCAATGGTCGTCAGAAGTACCTCAGCTTCTCATCTTCTGGTGAGTCACTAAGTTAGATTAAGTTCTGTTTGGTTACCTACACAGTATTATGAATTGATGTTAAATTTAATAGTTTTCATTAGTGGATTGAATTGGCAAAGTTGATAGGTTGTCTCACTAAAAACTTTAAATAAAGAGCTACCGCATTTAGTAGATATAAGTTAATAATTGCTTAGCATTTGATTTTTCCCTTTTGTCAGAAGGAATTTGATTAGTTTTACCTTGCATGATACAGTGACTGATCAGGCAGTACAGTGGGTAATACAGGTCCTGAAGTAACATCCTTTGAGAACACCTTGTTAAATCTGTGACTACATGTAGTAAAATGTGTTTAAAATATGTCTTCTGTTTTGTTTTTTCATTCACAGAAAAAGACTCATTCACTCCAGGGCCTCAGTCCGTGAGTATTTCAAGATATTCAGAAAGCTGCTTAATGTGTGCTATGTTTTCTCTTAGAAAGGGTGCCAAGTTTTTCTTTCCTTCTGAGTTAGCCCATCAAAAAAGGCACTGAACCCTCATCTCCAAATATGAAAGACATTGACGATGATGATGATGATGATGATGATGGAACTCCGCCCCCTGTTGTGGCACCACGACCAGAACACACAAAGAGTGTGAGCCACCTTATATAGCATCATAATGCAGAATAATGTTTGAGATATGTTGTAAAAATGTCAGATTTCACATTCTCTGTGTACTTCATATTTACTTATGTTGGTTACTGTGTCATTTGCAGGTGTACACTCGCTCTGTTATTGACCCCATTCCTGC
>NW_018127941.1:812562-815071 GCF_001952655.1 Monopterus albus | reverse complement strand
GCCTCCAAGGCCACAGACAGACAAAGAAAGAAGAGCAAGATGTCAGATGAGGAGATCATGGATAAACTGAGTAAAACTCAATAATTTTATAAATCTGTTGATACATCAGTACAGCAGTTTAAATGCCTTCTGACACATTCATTTGCCATTTCTTTACTATTTGATTTTGTGTGTGACTTGCAGGAACCATAGTCAGCATTGGAGATCCCAAGAAGAAGTACACCAGATATGAAAAAATTGGTCAGGGGTGAGTGCACATTCACCAGGTTTCTGTGCAAAATGTGATAGGATTTAAGTTTATACTGTGTGTGCACAATCATATATAGCCTACTTAATGATGTTAAGACCTTTACTGTTTCACCAAACCTAATTATTTGTTTCACCATTTAGTTTTTCTCCCCAAGTCCAACAGTCATACTGACTTTGCTGACTGTTGTATAAGACCAAGATGGTGCAATTTAAATTAAATTTCCAGTGATATGTGTTCATTGCAATTGGAAAAAGTTCAGTAGTTGGAGTTAAAAGAATCAAGTTGTTGACAGGCTTTATGAAATCGATTTTTGAGCATCAGCAGTCTCAGATTTAATAAAGTCAGACACCTCAACAGGACTCAGACACATCCTAGGTCTCCGTTTGTGATCGTGTCATTCTAGTGTTTCTCAGCCGGTTACCAGCCACAGTGTCTAGTTATACTTTGTCACACTGGGTGAATCATGCATGTGGGGCATAAGTTTTGAGTGCAAACCTGTTAGTATCTCTGGCTGTTTATAATTGATTTATACACTAGTTTTGGTGGACTGTTAAGATGTGCATTGAAGTAAATTGGTTATCTTATTCCTGTCACAGGGCATCAGGAACAGTATTCACAGCCATTGATGTTGCGACTGGACAGGAGGTAAAGGGTGACTGACTGATTGAGACTATGATAGCACTAACCAGGGACACAGCAAAGTAATGTAGTGGACCACAAGTGTAGTGGATACACAATTCACATAAAGAATACTAACATACTGAATGAATTTGAATTTTATGTTAATGTCAGCTTGATGTCAAAGCATTAATTGAGGCAAAATTAATGATGTAAACTGTCTAATAAGCTAGTAAACAACTGAAACATAATGTGATACAGTTGATTTATAACTTATTTATACAGTAACATTTACATGAAATACAGAAGTATTTTACTATACAGTAATAAAGCATTAGAGAAAGCAGACAACTTTAAAACACGTTTAAAAAGTCGTGCATATATATTTTGTAAATATAGTCTGCTGCGTAACAGCATTCTAATTTTGGTTATTCTAAGTAGTCAGTCTCTTACACTGCCTTTGTGCAGGTCGCCATTAAACAGATCAACCTACAAAAGCAGCCAAAGAAGGAGCTGATCATCAATGAGATTCTCGTGATGAAAGAGCTGAAGAACCCCAACATCGTCAACTTCTTAGACAGGTAAGAGGAACAGTGAACTTGCAGCCTGAGAGCTGAAATCTAATAAAAAGTCATTAAAGTAACATGAATGTTCTAGATATAAAATGTAATGCTTTGTTACCTCATTGAATGTTCGGCATTGTGTGTGTGTGTCAGCTTCCTGATGGGGGAGGAGCTGTTTGTGGTGATGGAGTATCTAGCTGGTGGCTCGCTGACAGATGTTGTTACAGAGACCTGTATGGATGAGGCCCAGATAGCTGCTGTTTGCCGAGAGGTACACTCTACACTTTACAACAGCGCTGTATGAAAGAAGTCATATCTCAGCCCAACTGCATGTGACGGTTAACTCTTCACAGTCATCTCAAATTTGTCTCCATATCTGCAGTGTTTACAAGCGTTGGATTTCCTGCATGCGAACCAGGTCATCCACAGAGACATCAAAAGTGACAATGTGTTACTTGGAATGGATGGCTCTGTTAAGCTGAGTATGTCCTGTACTACTGTTATCAGCAACAGCCTGATAAACTTGGATTTTCATGTCCTCTCATTGTCACTATATATTTACTCCTCTTCATCCCGTCGACAGCCGATTTTGGCTTCTGCGCCCAGATCACTCCTGAGCAGAGCAAACGCAGCACCATGGTAGGCACACCATACTGGATGGCTCCTGAGGTGGTGACCAGAAAGGCTTATGGGCCTAAAGTAGACATTTGGTCACTAGGTATTATGGCTATCGAGATGGTTGAAGGAGAGCCCCCCTACCTGAACGAAAACCCACTACGAGTGAGTAGAGAGCATTTCAATCCCCTTGGTGTAGTATACTGTAAATAGTTTGTCTGGTTATATCAGGTAGCCAGGATGTCTTAGTTTATTGTCTTATTCACATGATCTGTTTGCTTGTTTGTCTCTCAATGAAATAATCTGTGCCCTTTGGGTCAGTGAGTGTAATAATCTATCCATACATATTTTTTTCCTCCGCTTATCCCGAACCGGGTCGCGGGGGCAGCAGTCTAAGCAAAGATGCCCAGACTTCACTCTCTCCAGACACTTCCTACAGCTCCTCCGGGGGAACGCCGAGGCG
>NW_018127941.1:803175-809726 GCF_001952655.1 Monopterus albus | reverse complement strand
CCGGGTGCGCCACGCCGGTTGATGTCACAGTCCTTGATGGAATTCTATTCATAAAGGGCTTTTTTTTTTTATCTTACTGTAATATCAAAAAGCAAAATAATTGGTGACTAATGGATTCAGTGATTTGTTTTGTCAAACTTCAGCATAGTTCCTAAACCACAGTCCTTAAAGTCCCCATGGCATAGTGGAAACATCAGTCCCTTTCAAGTAGCTCCAAGGTTGGTGAATCCAACCGGTGGTCACTGCATCTTCCCCCACATGACCACATACAGTTCCATAGTAGTGAAATTAGTAGGGTAGGGTAGCACTGACAATAACATCATGGGTTGTTAATCAGAAACACATCACATGCAGCAAACAAAACAAATGGGTACTGTTCTCCAGGGGAGTCCAGCGTTGATGAGCTGATGAACTGCGGCGGGGGCTTCACAGGCCGCTGCTTTAGTGAAAAGTACGTCTTCAATATTAGTAGTCTCAATTCATCTTATATTGGAAGGTATACGCCAGTCTTGATAAGTCTTAAAAAGCTCTGAATTCAGTTTCTTCAAAAATTGCTTTGTGAGGTATTAATCTTACATTTAATTTGTAAAAGTCTTAAATATGTTCTTTTGTCTGTCATAAGCAATAATCTCTATAAAATGTTGATGTTTATGACTGAGCTGTTGGAAGATATTACACACCTATAAAGTAAAAGTGAGACTAGTGCAACAGTGAATTGTTCATCCAGGAAACTCTGTAATCATCTTTGAGGAGTTTCAATCAACATCATCAGACTTGTAGCAAACACTGAGTGCAGCTAGCTACAGTAGCTGGGAAGCTCATTATCTCATAATGGACAAGTGTTCGTTTTTAGCAGAGTTTTAAATGAACAAATGAATTCATTACTTTTTTTTATTAATCTATACACTCATTTTCATCTGCTTTGCATTAATTCAATGAATTCATTAGAAATTGTTATATTGCTGTGGAAAACTGGGAAAAAAAACCCTGAATCAATATTTGACAGCTTTTTGAATGCAGTTATCTGGTAAGACCTGTGTGAATGTGGGGTCAGAAAATGGTAACACCTTTCATAACATGAATTAAAAGTGGATCTGAATTTTTACATTTTCTCTCTTTACCAGTTTGACTTGATTCTGTTGATGCAAAGAAAGTTATTTCTCAATATTAGATTTCACAGATCTTTGTGTTCCCTTTTCTCTCATCTCTTCTCCTTTTGCAGGCATTATACCTGATTGCCACAAATGGCACGCCTGAGCTTCAGAACCCTGAGAAACTGTCTCCCGTTTTCAGAGATTTCCTCAACCGTTGTCTGGAAATGGATGTTGAGAAAAGAGGCGGAGGCAAAGAGCTGCTGCAGGTTAAAACTTTCTTTGTCTTTTATTTAACTCTTGAGTGGTTAATTAAATTTGCACTTTAATTGAATGACCTGTATTTTCCCTCTCCTCCTCTTTGTTGATCTTTGTCCTGTTGTGCAGCATCCGTTCCTGAAGCTGGCAAAGCCCCTCTCCAGTCTCACACCTCTCATCCTGGCAGCCAAGGAGGCCATGAAGGGCAGTCGTTAGCTGGTTAAACTAGTTACCTTGCCTTCCCATGATGCTGTGCACAGATATGTGCCAACCATTTAGATGTCGTGCCAGACAATAGGCTGAGAGTGCCTTGCCACTCTTGTTGCACGAGCCTTATAAGCCCTGACAAACCTCACTGTGAAGAAGACCAAAAATGTAGAGCACAGCCCCAACGCTGGCCATATGAACTCTATTCTCACTCAGATGTCAGAAGACACGTCAGACAAAAGTGCTTAGTTTCAAAGTCAGGCCTAGTTTTTTTGTACAACAAACCTCCTGGTGACAAGTTATGGCTAGGCTTGTATTTAACTTGGAATGAAGAAGATGCCTGGTTCTACTTATTTTAATCAGCTGCCTTAAACAAATGCAAAATGTTGCCTAATGTATTGTCGATTGTGTCAGTCTTTTTTCCCATGATTTTTACTACCTTTGTAATTTACTTTTTCAGCTTGTCAGTGTCTTAGTTATTTTGATACTTGAATTTCACATTTGTACCCTTTCTTGTTATATAATGGATCTCATTCAATGAATACGTGTTATTTCCACACTGACTCGTGCTATATGGACACTTCCTCTTACCAGTTTTATAGGAAACATTTCAGCGCATTTGTCATCATGAACTGTGATTTTTGTTGTTTCTTTGATCACCACACCTGACAGACCTTCCATACCAGTACTGCCCCTGCATCATTAGTTTCCTGATACAAGAGGTGCACCTTACAGGCAAATTAAAGTGTTAAATTGACAGGGTTTATACTTTCTTCTCTATTGTTATTAAAAATGAATACTGTATGTTGAGCTCAGTCCTCTGTGTTCTTCTAAACTAAACAAATATGCTTTCCCGTTTGTCTGTTGTGTACTTAATTGGTTTGAAAAACAAGTGGCCATATATTACTGGTTAGCTGTCAAAGGCTGGTAAAGACAATTTATTGATTCTTTGTTTTGTTTTTTTAATGGAAGATTAACAACCTTTGCGCACTCAAATAAATACAGCTGTTTTGCTTTTGTGAAGTGAGTGTGAAAGTGATTGGTTTGCAGTGATATCCCCTCGTTTGTAAAGTCAAAGATGGAAGCCAATATACAGTGCATATATAAAGTATTCACCCCCTTGTATGTTGTACCCTTTTATTCATTTTATATATCAGTCATGGTCAACATAAAAAAAATTACAAAAAACCTCTAATGTTAAAGTTAAAACAGGTTTCAAAGTAATGTCAAATAAAAATATGTAATGTGAAATAAGTGCATAAATATTCACCCCCTTCAAGTCAGTATTTAATAGCAGCACTGAGTCTGTGTGGATAGGTCTCAAACAGGCTTGCACATCTGGACGCTCCAATTTTCCTCCATTCTTCTTTGCAAAACTGCTCAACCTCTGCCAGGTTGGGTGGGGATTGGGTGTGAACAGCCCTTTTCAAGTCCAGCCACAAATTCTCTATTGGAACGATGTCTGGGCTTTGACCCAGAGGAGTGGAGAGAAACTCAGAGCATCATGGGGCCCCCCCCCAGCAGCCTAGGCCTATAGCAGCATAACTAAGGGAAGGCTCAGGGTCACCTGATCCACCCTAACTATAAGCTTTATCAAAAAGGAACGTCTTAAGTCTAATCTTAAAGGTAGAGAGGGTGTCCGCCTCCTGAACTGAGACTGGGAGTTGGTTCCATAGGAGAGGAGTTTGATAGCTAAAGGCTCTGCCTCCCATTCTACTTCTGTGGACTCTAGGAACCACAAGTAAACCTGCACTCTGAGAGCGAAGTGCTCTGTTAGGATGATAAGGCTCTACGAGGTCTTTAAGATATGATGGAGCCTTGTCATTAAGGGCTTTGTATGTTAGGAGAAGGATTTTAAATTCTATTCTGAAATTTACAGGGAGCCAGTGGAGAGAAGCTAATATGGGAGAGATATGATCTCTCTTGCTAGTTCCTGTCAGTACTCTGGCTGCAGCATTTTGGATTAACTGGAGTCTCCTTCTTGCACTCAGTTGGTCACTCAGTTTGTGAGAACTGCCTGATCTAGGAAGATTTACTTCTGTTACTGGTAATACTGAAGTGATCTGTTAATTTGCGAATACTGCTCTGTTATTAATTTGCACACACTACTGTACATATGCAGATACTGTATATTTATAGTTTTTCCTCCCCACTGTCGCCAAGTGCTTGCTCAAGGGGGCTTTGTTGGGTTTTCCCTATGTAATAATATTGATAACAGTAAGGTCTAGACTCTAGACCTTACTTTGTAAAGTGTCCTGAGATGACTTTTGTTGTGATTTGGTGCTATACAAATAAAATTTGATTTGATTTGATTTATCTTTGCATTATTTACACCCATTGAAATGTTAACTCATGTAACTTATCTTGTTCATCATTCTGCACTATTTCATTCCATTTCATCCCATCGCACTAGTGTTTTATACCCATACTGTACATTATCCATTACTTGTAATTTAAATCCATAAAGTCTGTTGTATAATGTACATTAACATGCATATCTTATTGTAAATATCAATTGTACATATCTATCGGTAAATTAGTACTGACCGTACATACTGTAGATACTGAGCTCTCTGCACTGCTGTTATTCCACTGTTATTCCTGGTTAGATGGTAAACTGTATTTCATTTCCTTATACTTGTACATGTGTAATGACAATAAAGTTGAACCTAATCTAATCTAATTTAGACATGTGCCATGTTCCTTCCATTTCTTGATGATGGATTTAACTGAACTCCAGGGGACGTTCAGTGCCTTGGAAATGTTATTATATCCATCCCCTGACTTATACTTTTCAGCAACCTTTTCTCTGAGTTGCTTGGAGTGTCCTTTTGTCTTCATGGTGTAATAGTAGCCAGGAATACTGATTAACCAGTGACTGGACCTTCCAGACACAGGTGTCTTTATAGTACAGTCACTTGAGACACATTCACTGTGATCCCCATTTCACTAATTGTGAGACTACTAGCACCCATTGGCTGGGCCTCTGTTCAATTAGGTCAGTCATTTTAAAGACAGTGAATATTTATGCAGTGACTAATTTTACCTTGCATATTTTTGTTTAATTTACATTACTTTATACAAATCTGTTTTCACTTTGACATTAAAGAGGTTTTTTTGTAAAAAAATTTTTGTCAAAAAAGCCAAATTATATTGACCATGATTGATTGATTTATAAAATCAATAAAAGAGTAAAACATCCAAGAGGGTGAACAATTTTTATAGGCACTGTAGACTAGACTAGTATAAGCAATGCAACAGAGTATATGATCCAATGATCAGAGGTGGAAAGTAATTAAGGACATTTACTCAGGTACTGTCCTGAAGTATAGTTTTTAAGTATCTGTACTTGAGTATTTTCATTTTCTAATATTTCAGAGAAAAATGTTGTACTTTGTACTCATTAATTTTATTTGATCACTTTAGTTACCAGTTACTTTTCAGAATCTGATCAATAAAATAAAATACAATATAAAAGGATTTTATTGGTCCTTGCTGTAAAATTCACAACCTATCAAATTCTAAGTACATAATGTTAGCACCACCAGCTGCAACATTAAATGTGATGTACAGAATAATACAGCAATAATTATATAACCCAGTAATATTGTATACCTTCATGTGAACTGTGCCATTCTACATGAGTGCTTTAACATTTGGCACTTTAGGTATATGTTGATGCTAATACTTTTGTACTTTTCTAGTAGCATTTTGAACTGTGTATTTTTACACTGTGGTATTGCTACTTTGACTTAAGTAGACAATCTGAGTATTTCTTCCACCACTGCCAATGATGACTTTGGTTTTATTTAAGGATAATTCACAATCTTTTTGTTTGTTTTTTCGTAAGTGTTTTGGGGGGAGCATTTATTCTGTAAGATTGGCCCAGAAATGTTTGGGGGGAGTTTTTATTCTGTAAGATTGGCCCGGAAGTGTTTTGGGGGGAGCATTTATTCTGTAAGAATGGCCCGGAAGTGTAAAAGCTGTTGGCGGAGGTCAGTTGCGGCTGCATCTCGGAGTTGTTGTAATAACGGGACGTAACACGGCTGTTTTTTTTCCTCCTGGTCGTTGTGTGTAATGGCTCTTCACCTGAAAGATAAAGAAGCGTACCAAAGACTGAACTATATTTATCAGGTAGGAAATCAATTAGAAGTTTAAAGCTAATCGCTGTTGCGATTCCGTCGGCGATGGGCCGATAGCTAACACGTTAGCTACCTTGTTAATCAAGTGCCTTCAGATTTACCTTCCCCGGTTTTATCTCTCCACAGGCCGCACATTGCGTCTTATCTCAAAATCCGGAAAATGTGGAGCTGGCTCGTTTTTACTGCTTTACACAGAGGACCATTGCAAGACGATTAGTTCTTAGACAGTAAGTTAATTCTCTCAATATTATCCAGGCAGAGATGTTTGTTGTTCTTCTATTATGGTTTTATTTTGAAGGTAGAATTGTGCTTGGTGGTACGTTACTTGCGTTACAGAGTTTTGTTTGTATCCATTTAGATCAATTATCTTGATCCATGGCGTTTATACTATAAGTTCTATTATAGCTATTTAGACAATGAATTCATTGATTAAAGTGTTTTTCCACCAGCGATTTTCCTGAGGCCACTGGTGACATAACACAGTGATTTAAATAGATAGGGCAGGTGATGTTATTCTTAAATATTTCATGTTGTCGTCAAATCCAGTGAAGTGACCAAAACTAACAAATAAATACTACCAACAATTGGCCTGATATAGTCATTCCTATGCACCTTAGAATACTGTTTTTATATTCAAAAGCTACACATCAGTTAGTCACACTATTGATTAGCTGACATACACCAATCAGGCATAACATTCTGACCACTGGCAGGTGAAGTGAATAACACTGACTATCTGTTACAGTGGCCCCTGTCAGTGTGTGGGGTATATTAGGGAGCAAGTGAACATTCAGTCCTCAAAGTTGATGTGTTGGAAGCAGGAAAAATGGGCAAGTGTAAGGATCTGAGTGAC
>NW_018127941.1:802542-803161 GCF_001952655.1 Monopterus albus | reverse complement strand
ATGACTGGGTCAGACCATCTCCCACACTGCAGGTCTTGGTGGGTGTTGTTGGTCTGCAGTGGTTAGTACCTACCAACAGTGTTTAAGGAAGGACAAATGGTGAACTGGAGACAGGGTCATGGACGCCCACGGCTCACTGATGATGAGGTTGATCTACTGTAGATTAAACTTTTAACTTCCATTTTTACTTTTCAAAAGATTAAAATTTATTTGAATGGTTGAAAATGAGAAATACTGTACATTGGTCTCTATGAAGAGAAAGAATCGGGTGCTATAGTGGCGATATCACACAGAGTGGTGAGGCTGATGAATTTGTCTAAGAAATTCTCTAACTCAGACTCGCACCCACAGTTTTCACTCCTTTTACATAAGTTTTTCACTGAATTGTCGACACATCTAGTGTCTGTGTTCACGAGTGAGGGAAGGATGGAACGGGAGATTGACAGGCGGATCGGTGCAGCTTCTGCAACAATGCGGTCAATGTACCGGTCCGTCGTGGTGAAGAAGGAGCTGAGCTGTAAAGCGAAGTTCTCGATTTACTGGTCAATCTACGTTCCGACTCTCACCTATGGTCATGAACTTTGGGTCATGACCGAAAGGGCAAGATCCCGGATACAGG
>NW_018127941.1:777735-802340 GCF_001952655.1 Monopterus albus | reverse complement strand
GGAGCTGGAGGAAGTGTCTGGAGAGAGGGAGGTCTGGGCATCTTTGCTTAGACTGCTGCCCCCGCGACCCGGTTTGGGATAAGCGGAGGAAAATGGATGGATGGATGTAGACACATCTGTGCTCTTCCTGGCAGTAGAACTGTGGAAGCAAATGGATTCACAGAAGCTGCAGAGTGACACAAGTGCCGACCAACTGCCACATTGACTCCTATGTAAACAGTATTAGGCAGGTGGTCATAAAAGTATGCCTGATCGGTGCCTTCATTGCCTTACACACACACAGAAGTTTACTTTAGGTCAGCCACACATAGAAATTCATTCTGTTGTTTTACACAGCATCAAAAGTAGTCAGCTGAGAATAGTCCCTAGCAGATGTATTACTAAAATATACAGTATGCAGCTGTTATAGAAAATGACTGAGCCTTTTAAAACTGAAATTATATGACTTGTTGATTATTGATGTTTTCAGTAGGAATACTGTAAATGGGTTTGGTGTGGAGAGCAAACGACAGGGTAGGGAAGTCAGAAAGTACAGTACCTGCACTGACATTTTCATAAATGTGATATTGGTTTTGGACTTTTCATAAGTTTTGTTTGCACTGAACCTATCCTTTAATTAAATCTCACCTCTCCAAGCATAAATAGGGGTTTCTGTCACTGTTAATGATTCATTTTGTTGCAGAGACCCATCAGTGAAGAGAACATTATGCAAGAAGTGCTGCTCATTGCTGATCCCTGGTGTAACTGCTACAGTAAGACAACAAAGTAAGTTTACCATTTGGAGTTATAGTCCAAGTATTTACAGTGTGTTTACATTTCCTATGTTACCTTGCATTGCATACTTGGTATAATTAGATGATCTAAGGGCTGCTTTATGTATGTATCTCATTGAAATATTTGATCACTAACCTACTTGTTGACTGTGTCTCATGAGGAAAAAACAGCAGGACTCGCTTCACTGTGGTTAGGTGCCTCAGCTGTGGACAGAGCAAGACACTGCTGAATAATCCAGATTATTGTTTATGGGCAGACCGACCTGAGGCTCAGCTGAATCAACAAAAGCAGCCAGGTGACCAACCTCAAATTAACACTATACACACCAGCTTCACAGGTGATGGTTTCCATAAGCATGAGATAAACAGTACTAAGGGAAGCATCAAATCCGTAGTTTGAAACCTTGTTTTTCCTTTGTGCCCTTTCTAATAAAGTTTAAAGTGCCCATGGCATGCTCATTTCCAGTCATTTAATGTTTAATCTTGGGTATCTCTAGATTAGCTTTGCACACATCATAACACCAAATAGTCTATAATTAATTATTTCAGAATCATAAAACCAAAGAGTCTCTTGCTAAAAACGAGAGGCTAGTTTGTGAACGCGCACACCTCCTGTTGCCAGTGTTGTCGAAAGTGGACAGCACAACGAACCGCAACGGCATTAATTAATTTGAATTTCTCCTCCATAGATAGATAAACAACAGTAAATGTACTGATGAAAAGAGATGTGTAACACTCAAAAGAAAGCGGTTAATTGAGAAACCCCATATTTTAACCGGCATAATGTAGACATAGCCACCTCTCCAGCCTTATAACAATTATGTCTAACGTTACAAAAACAAGGCATAAAGAGACATGCAACTTGTTTTTTATTTTTTTATTATTTTTTTTTTACTTGCCGTTAAGTCCCACCAAGTAGTAGAAACATCCCTCCCTTTCCAGTAGCTCCAAGGTCAGTAAATCCAACCAGTGGTCACTGCCTCTTCCCCCACACGACTACATACAGTCCCAAAGTAGTGAAATTAATTCCAGCAGGTAGTGTAGCACCGACAATAAGATGATGGCTCGTTAACCAGCATCACATCACATGCGGCAGACACTCTGGCCTCAAGCAAGAGGCCTCAAACATGTTCTGGGCTCCAGGGGAATCCAGAGTTGATGAGCTGATCAGTCACCACTGTAGGGGGCTTCACTGGCTAACTGCTTGTAGATTAGACCTGGTCAAGTAAAACGAGTCCCTAGTACATGCAGTAACCTCAGGCCCTGTATTTTTCTCCACATCCTCGGGTCAAAGTGCAGGCAGCAGGAGGTAAAATGTATCCACAAAACCCGGCGCAGTCAAAAAATTTGACTTTTACAATGGCACTGGTGGATGTCAGGCAAGCTCACATGAACATGCAGCTGCCTGGAGATAATGACCATTTATTTTGTTAGAAAAAAGTCTTGCAAGCAAGAGTTTGTGAAACTTGTATAAACTGAGTTGCTTCTGCGATAGAAGTACTCAAACATACGTACACATTTTTTGAGCTTTAGGTCACATCTAAGGTGATAATTCACTGTTTTAACATTGTAGATAAGTCAAAAAACAAGGAAAAGCATGCCATGGGCCCTTTAAGAGTCCTGAGATCCTAAAACTATAGTAATTTTACTGCACAAATTAGATACCAAATACTTAAAAATTGGAAGTAAGTCGTGACTGTTAAAGCTGTTTGTTTCTCACCTACAGATCTGGACACTTCTGCTGAAAATCAGCCAAAAGACAAAGAACTTTGTGGATCACAGTCTTGTAAATCTGATTCTGCCCAAAGTACTGCCAACACATAGCAACACTTCCCCTCTCATACCTGTTTAACATGGACTGATATTTATTTTTGTTTGAGATATGTGTAGCTTAATTTTGCTACATATATCTATAGTCAGAAGTATTTAGATATTTCAATTCCAAAATACCTTCTGTATTTCACTCATTTTGTTGATTTAGTACATTTTGACCTCTGTAAGATAATTTTCTTGGTTTATATGCCCTCTATAAAGCATCCCAATTTGGGCTGCCTCAGGAAGTGCATCCTGCGTAAAACACGTGCCAAATGTATACATGCGAACGGTTGATTCGCTGTGGCGACCCCTAACGGGAACAGCTTGAACCTACTAACAGAGTAGTAGATAGATCTGTCGTTTGTAAAGCAGTCAGTGTCATTCTATATACTGCCATTAGATGGCACCATGTAGCAGCCTTTACATGGTGGGTTCAAGGAGGAAGAGTTAGTAAAAGTGGTTTTGTTACATGGTGGAAAGTGATTGTCGGTTTTATTGAAAACAACCAACAAGAATGGAATCACTGCATAACAATTTATTATTTATCCCAGGCTTGTTAAATTGAAGTAAACACCTCTTGACCACTGATCATTTGTTGTCAAGTATTTTCCTAAAGAGTTAATTTAAAAAATGTGTAGTTAGTTTCACAGTTTCTTCTTTTCTGCTTTGTCTCCTTTTGGCACTCTGAAACGTGTCTTCTGAAAATACAGTAGGTTCTTGGCAAAAATCCTTGGAATATGGCCCATGTACAAGAGAAGGGCCAGAGTCATGCCTAGAAAACATTCATTGTAAGAATTAGCAACAAATGAACATGTTTGTATTATGCATTGGTATTTTATTTCATTGTAATGTAATGTACCTGTGAGAGGGCCCAGCCAGTAGACCAATGCATATTCTTTGAAAGTAAATCCAGGACAGTGGAAAGTGAGGCCATAGGCCAAGGATGGATTCATGTATGCTGAGGTGTAGCCTCTGGCTAGAAGATCGAATGGAAAATTAGTTACTCGTTGTTTAACCAATCAGGGAAGATTTTTTTTAATGAAATAGTCTCTAAAATGTCCTGTGAAACATCCACAAAGCAAACTTATTTAAAAGTACAATGACATTTAACATGCTGCAGCCTTGGTAGAGTGAGGAGCATGTTTGTTGATCTAGTTTTCCAGATGGTGCCCAGTATTTTCAGAGGTTTTATTTGCAGAAGATCTAAAATGAAAATGTTCCTTTTTGCATTTCAGCAATTGCTCTGTACTCTTAAAACTTACCAACACAGGAAAGGAAAGTGAGAAGGATGGTGATCAGGGGCACCCGGAGCAGAGCGGACCTGTGTCGCAAGTTTAGGTGGACAAGGTTGAAGATGAATGTGCAAACACACTCAGTAAAAAAGCCCTGACACAAAGAGACCAGCAGAGACGTACTGCACTCTCTGGCCATCAGGTTTTTGATCATGTGCATGTCTGTCAACTCCAGACTCCAGTAGTACACAGCTACTAGAAGTGCGAGGTGGGCCCCAAGAAAGTGGGCCACAATAGAAAGCACAGTGGGCAGAGTGGTGACCTGTAGTTGCAGGAACTTCAGCACAGCCAGGATGGGATTCCCTGATGCACCGTCACAGATCACACCGTGGGTCAGCAGCACCACAAACAGCATGGTAACAGTTACATCAGGACCCAAGCCCCCAGCCCACTCACCCACTTCCACAATGGTCTGAACCTCCAGCCAGCATGCCACCAGCATAAAAGAGTAGGCAAACTCCAAAATGAAGCTAAACTGTGGCCATTTTTTAAGAAATGTTCGAACTGTGCCTGCAAAAATCACAATGACCAGGAAGTATCCAAGAGATGCATTCAGTCCAGACATGGCTTAGATCAGATGTCCCCTTCTGAGAGTTTGCCTCAACAACAGTGTTTGACAACGTGGCATATGTGTGATACATTTCTTATCAGAGACACGTCAGGTTTTATCCCACAACCACCTGCCAAAATACACATGGGCCTTTGTAAGGTCAGGTCAGCTGAAGCTGGCCTTCATTCTGGTCATGTAAAATATCAAACCTGTGTCAAATGCTTGCTTTTCTCATTCTAGAGGATAACATACACTGTTAAGGTCTTTATCATATCATGAAATGACTGAAGAACAACAATGAATAAAATTACAACATACTACCACTGACATTCGAAAGTTGGGAGAATGTACTCCTGTTGGCAAAACCTTAATGCTGATTGAGCTATAACAACATATGCAGGTTATCCATGTGGCTGTCATCTTAAATAACATTCTGGCATTATGACTATTGTACATCCAGTCTGAAATTTATTTCTGCATGAAAACAAGTGAATTCATGAGGAATGTGTAACAATAATAAATTACATGATAAATTAGAGTAAATGGCCTTCACAAGACAATCTTTAATGTACAAAGTACAAAATGCTATTAGACTATGTTAAAGAATATACACATTTTTCTGTGACTGTCCTGTGCATACAAATACATGTTTATGAGTTTAAACAAAATTTGAAAATGCATCTTGAATGCTCAGGGTGATTACAACAAGAAAACTAAGTAAAATTTTTGTAAATTGTTTCCAACACTGAAGGCCAATGAAGTGTTATGTTCAAGCACAGATGAAGTACACACCCTATTAGCTTGAATGGAGATACTGTATATACAGGCATGTCCAAAAATATTGGTATCCCTGCATTTCTGTCAGATAATGCACCACTTCTCCCAGGAAATTGTTGAAATCACAAATTCTTTGGCATTCTCGTGTTTATTTCTTTTGTTTGCATTGGAACAACAACAAAAAAGCAGAGGAAAAAGCCAAATCTGATACATTCTACACAGAACTCCAAAAATGGACTGGACACAATTATTGACTGCATTTCAAAATCATCAGAAATAGTTGTATTTCAAGTTCAGACACCTCCCCAGTACACAGACTGTATGAGCCTTTCCATGTACTTTCATGCTCTTCTCTTCTTCTCTAAAGCAACACTTGATTCAATTACGATATCCTTGAAGGACAATGAAGTCAGTGCCACAGCACCTCTCTAATTAGTCATCTAAAACAGGCCAAGTGTAGCAGTTGGGTGGCCACTGATGACTCGCTGTGGCGCCCCCTAACGGGAGCAGCTCAAATAAGAAGTGATGGTGACTCAGGTCAACTAGACGGTGGCTTCGGATTACAAATCTGACTCCCACCAACTGATCATGATTCACTAAGAAAACTGGTTCCTGCATCTGCCATGTTTCAACATTGCCATTGAAAAACTAACTATGCCTTGAGGAAAGGCATGCCATAGAGGCAGTTATCTTACTATTATAGTGTATACATCAACTTCCACTTATTGAGGATCAAAGTCACTTTTTACAATAACCTGTGCTCACAGAGTTCTCTCAATAAAAAAAACAAAAAAAAAAACAGAAAAACCTCACATCCACAGAGAGAATAAAACTGTACCTTATAGTCAGACTCTGTGCTAGGGTGAGTAGATATTCTCTGATACTCGATGTAGCATCAAAAACACAATCAATTTATCTGTAGAGATCTTCTTACCATCGACGATAGCAAAAGGGCTCCTAAAGCCTGCTCTTTAGTTTTGTTCACTGGCTCGTTCCACCAGCGGCCACTGCTTGGCTCTTGCATCCTTCTCATACTGGGTTAGGTCTTCCGATATCTTTATTTTTGTTTGCCTGAAAATGTCGGAGTTTTTAACGTCTGTCCGGGGTTGATCCCCGTGTGATCGGGCGAGAAATCGAACTATGATGCGGCGTTTGTTAATTGCAGGTAGCAGCACAGCGTTTGAGGTGTGCTCGCGATGTAGTGACTTTTTCAGTGGGCTATTATTGGGAGATTCTTAAGATGATGTTGTTGAATAATCAACCCGTTTAAGATTTCCCGCTGCCCTTTCAGCTTCTATCTTTTCATTCACAGTCGACATATCAGCAAAGGGAATATTTATACACGAAGTTGGAACGCTAATGTAAGCTAACAAGAAGAATATGACATTAGCAAGCCGAGCTTCAGTGTCCACTTATCCCGAAAAAGAACAGAGAAAATGATAGAAGAAGTTAGTCAGTGTTTCTAAAACAAACTTCAACATGCTGGTCTTTACCCCAGTGACTTGTAAACACATCAGTTGGTCATTGGGCAAAGGAATTCAGGTTTCGAACGAAAAAAATCAACCAGTGTAGGAAAAAAAGCTTCTTACAGCGGCGCCATCTTGGTTCTTAATTTCCACGTCCTCGAGTCTCTTGTGTGTGTGTGTTTGAGTGTGTGTGTTGGAAGCGGTGAAATGATGGCAGGGGAACAGCCGACACTCATACAGGAATGAGAACTTGTCGGGGATGGCGGACAAACCTCTTACGGTGTTTGTGAAATTGTTTGCCGCTGGATTTTACGGTCTAAGCTCGTTTGTCATCGTCGTCGTGAACAAAAGTGTCCTCACTAACTACAGGTAACAATTTATTTAGCTAACTCCTCTTACGGTTACAGTTGGAAAGCAACCACGATAGCTAACCTAGCTACTGGAAGTTGTGCTGGTTGGATGGCGAAGCTTATTAGCTAACGGGAACTTCTGACTAGCGAAGGGTAACCTTGTGGTACCGACTTGACGAGGAGAGCTTCACTGAGTATAATTTTAGCAAGCTATTTGTATTTTACCCCACTAGTGTTAAGTGCGAGGTTAGCCACAGTGTGTTCATTGGGATTAACTCTTGTTTCAGGTTCCCTTCGTCAATATGTGTCGGAATTGGACAAGTAAGTTGAATGGTTTTCTCCTTTTTACTAAATGCATTATGCTCCCTGAAAGCAAACAGAGCTGCAGGTAATTTTTAGCTGACTGTGTGTGCAGATGTTGGCCACAGTGCTTGTGCTGTGGGTGGGAAAGGCAGCAGGGGTGATCAGCTTCCCAGACTTCGATGAGAGCATACCTCGCAAGGTGAGAGACCCAACATCTCACCATCTATTTTCATTTTAAAAAATACACAGATTTCAGGATTACATGTCTTAATTGCTGGCCAAACTCAAACTGCTCCAAACCTCAAATGTATTCACTTTGCTGTCGTTATAGAAAACATAAGCAGCGAAAATTGTCGGAAATGATATTCGCCGGTTATTGAGATTTGCTGATCTTTTCTTGTCCATCAGTTGGTCTGCTCATTGCTTTGGCTTTTAAACAACTAGGTTTGCGAGGTCCGAAGGAGTATAGTATACCTCTTGCAGTCCTGTAGTAGTAGTAGACTTCTTTCTTCATCTTCTTATTCCTTTTTATTTTTCTTCTGCCACTCCTCCCACATTTTTGAGCTATGTCTACCAAATTCAAGTACAGTATGTCCTGTGTTCCCTTTGGGAATAGTGTGCTATGACCTTTGGTGAGGGTCCAATCTAGGTTCTTCTACAAATCGTGAAAAACGAGCAATTTTCCTCTACAGGGATGAATGGAAAATGCCTTTTCCCCAAGTTTTTTTTTGAATATCTGAAAAACGATTAACTATAATATCAAACTTGGTACATCTTCCTTGTGACAAAACGCACTGACTGTAAAATCCCGGCACGCAATCGGGCGAAGGCGGGGTACACCCTGGACAGGTCGCCAATCCATCGCAGGGCTAACACATAGACGAACAAACACGCACATGCACTCCTATGGGCAATTTAGAGACACCAATCAACCTAAGCTGCATGTCTTTGGACTGTGGAAGGAAGCCGGGGTACCCGGAGAGAACCCACGCAAGCACGGGGAGAACATGCAAACTCCACACAGAAAGGTCCCAGGTGGGGCCCGAACCCGGAACCTTCTCGCTGTGAGGCAACGGCGCTAACCACTGTGCCACCATGCTGCCCTGTCTAAAATTAAAGCTAGCTATTTGTACCATTGTTTCATGTAGGAGGAGGCACAATGACAATACACACTTTGCCCTACATTAGTGTAAAGTAGCTTCTTGATTTGATGTGTAGTTTCTGAATAACAGCTGATTAAATTTGATGTTGTTTCAGCTCATGCTCCTACCCGTTCATTATCAGTCACATTGCCATGGTGCCACTTACATCAGTCATTCCAATTCTGTTATACCAGCATGTTCTAAAAATCATTTAGATATCTTTTATAGTTTCTTAATTGGAGGCATTTTAATTTTAAGCCCCTTGTCCTTTGTTGAAGATTTTTCCTCTGTCATTTCACATATAGTATGTACAAATGCTATACTAATATGTTCTGCAGGTCCTTCTGGTTCATATGGTCTAAGAATTGCATGTCTATGACTTTTACTTTTAGAGGAAAATAAAGTTAATTTTGTCTCCCTGTCAGATATATATATATATAGTCTCTCCATCTCTCTTTCTCTCTCTCTTTCTGTTATTATCTCTTTGTTTTTCTCTGTCACTTGCTCTGCTCTAGGACGTCGTGTTCCATTATGTCCTGATTCAGCCAAATCCAACATCATTGTCTACATGATGTTCCAACATATTGTCATTGGGTCTTATTTCATCACGTGTGAACAAACCTTGTAGTGCTATGTTCTGCAAGTCCGATTGACTTGACAATGGCACACAGCTGGGTAGCACGGTATGACTCCAAAGTTAGGAATATTTTAAACCGCCGGAGTTGGCACACCTAAAATTTCTTCAGAAATTTCAAAATCTCTAGTTAGCAGTTTACCGTTGTGGAGGCACTTCCTTTTTGTCACAAAGCCTAAATATATGTTTACCTTGTTTTCTAGACATTTCCTCTACCTCTCCTTTATGTGGGAAATCAAATCACTGGTCTGTTTGGAACCAAAAGGCTGAAGTAAGTCCTTATCTCAAAATTGTCAAGGCTTGTAGTTAAAGGGGAGTTCATTCATTGTCATCATGAGATTACTGGGCATGGCTGTTGATGGTGATGTTTTTAATTTTTGACAATTTACTTTCACAACTTGTATCTACCTCTGCCAGTCTGCCGATGTTTACTGTCCTGAGGAGGTTCTCCATCTTATTCACAATGCTGGCTGAGGGATTTCTTCTCAAGTAAGATTACACATGACTGATAACCCACTTTTTTTTTGGTCATTTCCTGGCCCTTGTGTTTAGGGCACAGCTGTAGTACAAAACACAAAGCCTTTTCTTTTTGAATTGTATTGGCAGCTTTTTTTTTTGTAGCCCAAAACACTCAGATTGTATTTTGTTGCTCTTTGACTGTTGGCAGAAAGAAGTTCTCCAGGCCAGTCCAGCTGACAGTATTTACAATGATCCTCGGGGCATTTATAGCTGCAAGGTAAGTTCTGCTACATCCAAGTGTACCTGCTGTTAACCAGACTACAATTACCAACTCTACAAAGGGTTGTCCTTTCCTGATACAAGTCCACACTTAAGTGATACTATCTCGAGGGTGCATGTTGCTTAGCTGTAGTTAAAGGAGCTCTGTTGAAAAAGCCCATGGCCAAAGCTAACAGAACACTCACTCACATTAGCCCTCGTTCACTAATAGAATGAGTGTAGACATGTAGCTTACCTTGTACACAAAATTATCGTCAGATTCATGACGCATGCGCATTGGCCAATTTTATTCTTACCATGCTTAGGTTAATAAATCAGATTCATTCTAAAATATCAGGTTCATTCCTGCAATGCACCATCAGTGTATTGCCATGCCCCCATTTCTCTATACAAGGAAATACGTTTGCCTAGAGGCGTCTTATGGAGACAGTGGTGAAGATGCATCAGAGAAGCAGAACAAGATAGGAGGTACTGACTGAAATTTGTCTGATAGTCTTCCAGCGAATTGCATAGGTGCTGCAAAACTTGCCAGAAATGACTGATAAGACATCCGTCACGCTCTTTAATTACATTATATGAGCCTCTGAAGATTTGCTCTCTCCTGAAGGCACAGGCTGCATTGTCTTCCAGCACGTTCAATATGCCATCTTAACACTTGCTTGGAGCTAAATTAGAATTGTTGATATATCCTGCAACCCTTTAATAGGCTGCAAATTAACCAGATGGCTACAAATTAACACTGGCTACATATGTGTAATTTTATAACACTAGAAACTGGTAGGAGAAGCTGATCAATATGAGCCAATTCAATAAAAACAACCAACACTGTTACATTTCAGAATGGACATTTAATGTGATTATCAAGTTTTCACAAATTGGAAACTGGGTTTCACTGAGTGTTGAGTTTTTCTAGAATGTCAAACTTTTTCACAACATTCAGAGGTGTTAAAACAGAAAATGTCACTTTGTATTGTAACGTTGCCCTTAACTGTCAAATCAGAAGCCAATTTCAGCATCGTACGGCTTCCCCGAGTTCACCAGTAGCTCTCAAACCATCTCTTTCATTTTACTGGCATTTTCCCACTCCAGGCAGACCTTAAAATTCATTAGCCCCATTCCACACGGTGTCATTTAACATTACTGCGAGGGAGACGGACAGTTATGACTGGACAATAACCCTCAGTCCAGTACCTCCCTCCAGTGCAGTACCTGTAAATATACATTGTAGAGATTATACCAATCCGTACAGGTCTCTGTTTTTAAGTACTCTATTTTAATTCCTATTTATCTCGTTCACAATGAGCATTACTTGTCTGTCTGCGTTGTTTACTGCCTGTTTATACTGTTTATTTTGCATTGTTTGTTGCTTATTAATACTGTTTATATTTGTTATAATACGCAACCTTATGTTGGTTTACGGTTTACTTGCCCCTTGCTGTTGCCTTGCATGAGGATATGTACATGCACATTGAGAGCCACTGTACCAGAGTCAAATTCATCATGTGTACGACACACTTGGCCAATAAAGCTGATTCTGATTCTGACAGTCCCGGAAGATCCCACAGAAAGTCTCTGATAAGCGACTGTGCACTGGTGATGTTAGTTACAGCTAACATTAGCTATAGCCTACCTGTAGCTAACACTAACACTTGCTGCAGCAGACCTCTGCCACACCAGCATAATGTTAGTTAAAAGTGACCTTTAACGTAGCTCAGTTATGTGAGTAAAGACACCAGTAGAAAGAAACACACAGCAGTTTGAGAGCTCCAGCTGAATTCGGCAAAGCCGCTATAGTAACTATGCAGCCGTGCTCAGCAGACATAAGCCCGATGCGGATAGTGGAAGAGGGCTGTCCTCTCCTCATGGGTCTCAGCCCCAACCTTCAAATTTCTCCCCTCTATGGCAAAACAGTGATGGAGAAGTGAAACTGAAAAAAATACTTTGGCATTGAAAAACACTGACATCAACAAAGAATTCAGAACATTTGCCATTTTCCCTCTATTAATACTTTTTTTTTCAATGCCAATGTTTTTTCCTTTCAATACCTATGTTTGCTTTTTCAGTTACACTTTTACTTTCAATGCCAAGCTTTATTTTTCAGTGCCATAGACTAAAGTCATGTATTTGGCACCATAGAACTATGACACTTGGACTGGGATAATTGAATATTTTAATTCTGACAGTAATTGATGAGGATGAAAGGGTGCCATTTTTTTTGTTTTTTAATAGGCAACATTTGGCTAATGCATTAGTAAATTAGTCAATGACTAAAGCCTTAAATTAAATTATAAATATTAATTGTATAATTGGTAAATATTAGATTTTTTAACGAATGAGGCTTTAATATGCTATGCATTCAGATAAAGGGTGTGTGTGTTTACATTTTTAACATAGCCAGGCATTCATCATTTGTTCATGCACATGATCTGAGGCAGTTCTAAGAGTAAGAACAAATTTGGCTAAGAAAATACTGACACATCCCGAACTTGTTTGTATGTATGCTTTAAACAAGTTTATGTACATACCGTTTGTGTATGAGGCCCATTGTTTTCCTCTCATCTCTCTTCATAGTGCTGACTTGTCCTTTGACCTGCAAGGCTACGTGTTTATTCTCCTGAATGACTTGCTGACTGCAGCCAACGGAGCCTACGTCAAACAAAAATTAGATGCAAAGGTATGTAGCAGCACCTCCCCGATGAATAGCTACCACTGTTGGTTGGAAGCTGTGTGACATTGAGCTTGATGTCAGTGAATTTAGAGAACCCAAACTGTCCTTCAGCATCTGTCTTCGATAGGGGTGGGACGAATCACAAAACTCACAGATCAGATCATTTTTAGGATCAGCAAAAACAAAAAAGGCCTGAGTTCACTTCCAATGTATTATTTAAAAAACTAAAGTAAGCACTTATAGCGAGGAACTGTTCATATGGTCTTAATTGAAAACAGCAATCAAGATCCTCAATGCTTAAATAAAATATTAAAATAAACCATAACCAGACATACGATAGGCGTTTGTCCACCACCTTTCTTCCGTTATCATATTTTACAGGAAAGCAAAAATACACCCATACATGTGATTTAATGATGCAGGAGGCTTTTCAAGTTCTACAGCTTCTCCACTAGCCTTGGCTTTCACTGCCAGCTGCTTTAACAGGCCCCTTTCATGTGAACATATAGGGGTTGTCTCTGTGGGCATGTTCCAAAACCCGACTGGCATGGTCAGTTTGTGCTGCATGAGCACGGTCACAGTTCATTGTAACTACGCTACATAACAAGCAGAATGCCGGCACAGTCAAATGGAAGCTGCCCTGTCTTTTCACTGCAACTGTAATGTTATATCAAGATTTGGGGAATTATTGCTTTACAAGACAACAGCAACAATTTCAAACTATAATGATTAAACTCATTAAGCCATTGATTTCAGTTATTTTGTCCAAGGGATGCACTACCAAATATTAAGTTGAGGGTGTCAATAATTCTGTCCAATCCATGTTTGGAGTTCTGAGTGGAACATATCGGATTTGGCTTTTCTCTCTGCTTTTTTGTTTCAGTGCAAACAGAAGAAATAAACATGACAATACCAAAGAATTTGCAACATTTTTCTGGGAGAAGTGGCGCGTTATCTGACAAAAATGCAGGGGTGCCAATATTTTTGGCCATGACTGTATATTCTCTTTTTTTTAAACATTTTTGCATTATTTATAGCATCAGGCTCATTACTGTTATACTGTTCATTGCTGCGTGTATCTTATTTCACTTTTTTTTTTGTTTTTTGTTCAATGAGCAGACTACTCAGCTCTTGCGTTACAGCAAAAGGCAGAAGTGGATCCAGATTTTAGTCTGTAATGTCTGTAGGGTGCCATCTGCAAGCACACACCTAAAGAGTGTGTGTGTGAGTAGGTGATATTATGAGGGAGCAGTCGTCCTACAGATCCTTTAAAAAAGATTAACGTTGATTTTAAGTTTTGTTTATATTATCCTGTTAGCATTGTAATTTTGGGGGATTTGTATGCTACGTCTTGAATACATGTAGACTTGTATGTATGCTGGTTCTCACATTTTCTGCTAATGAAAAAGAGCTAATGAGAAATAAGCTAGCAAGATGGGGAGATGGTTCTAAGATAAACAAGTACTGAGAATGGTTAGCTGTCTCGTATAACGATTTTGATGCAACCTGCAAGATAGGTTTTTGAACTTGGCACAATGGGAATTAAAGTAGTTGTGTCCATTATGAAATTATAAAAGCACAGATGCTTCGGTGGTATTTGAAAAAGTAGCTACATGGAGTCTTACATGTTTGCTGTCACTATCATCACCTGCTGCTGGATAAAAGGCTATACAGATATTACAGGTACACTAAGATGAACGTAATTAAGACCAGTACCAGTCCTGTAATAATCCCACTGTTAAATGTTCAGCTTTTGTTGCAACTGAATTGTTTGAAAGGTGGGGGTTACAGGTTTTGCTGGTGTTTTTGAATTGTATTGGTATGAGTGCTTCTATAATCTTGTTCACCCTATCTAAACAGATGCACAGTGATGGAATAGTGGCACTTCTGCCAGCACCATTTAAAAATCGCCTAATAATCGGTCTGCAGGAGAGGCTTAAATGACAGTACAGTAAAAGTACAGCCTGTCACACTGCCAACCCTGTGGTGGGGGAAAAACTCAGATCGGTAGTAATAAGACGGTATAAAAATACTCTGCGTCAAGTAAAGGTCCTACCCTCAAAATGTTACTTTAGTAAAAGAAGAGAAATATTAACATCAAAGTATTCTTAAAAGTGCAAATTAGCAGTTTAAGATAATGTATGTTACTGGATTATAATTACTAATGTGCCCGTCTTTAATTTTGCGCTTGGTAATGGTGGGACTCATTTTAATTAGTGGGTATCTTAAACTGTAATGAGTCCTTTTAAAATAAATTTGCACATTATTATTTCTGTAAGTTGTGTATTTGTTACCAAAGCATTTATTGTTAATATGATTAAGATGGGAAAAGTAGGAATGTGTTGACTTGTGTGTCGATTTAAGTGGTGCACCTAAATGTTGTGCTAGTGCTCCTAAAATTTTCAGTAAGGAGCACCAGTGTTATTAAAAATTCATTAACATCACTCTAGAGAAGTTTCAACAAAAACTGATAACTATCATGAGGGAGGATTTTCGGTAGGGCTGTTGCATTACATTGTATTAATTTTTTGTTAGGCTTAATCTTGGTAATGTAGATGTTCATAAAATGCATTTGTGATTCCACTTGTCTGTTGAATTTCAAGTTGTCAAAACCACAGGCTGCATGTGCTGTCCTCCATTAGAAATGATTCTACTGATCCACCCATAGACTGTATGGTCACACCAGTAATTGTCATCAAAATAAGCTTTTACTTTAAAGCATGTAGTCTAATACATGATCCCATGTATTATGGATCCATGGGCTACATGATCATATCTGTTTGATATTTGATCATTTGAATGGAAATTATTACACACTCTACCTAAACTAATGTGCATTTGTTCTGCTGTGGATATGGTTAGGCCTTAAAAAGGTCTTAAATTTGATTTTAAAAAGTGTGCAGCAACTCCAGGGAGTGAAAGATGGAGTGAATTGAAACCGGTGCAAATGAGTTCCTAGGTACCGCACTGGGCGGCCCATGCATGACATCTCTATGCTAGTTGGTGAGGAATGCACTGACAGACTTGTGAATAACCCTCTCTGTTCTACCTCTGCTTAATTTTTCATGTTGCTCCATGTGTGTCTGCTTTTTTTTTATCACAGGAGTTGGGAAAATATGGATTATTGTTTTATAATGCATTATTTATGATAATTCCCACTCTGCTGTTGGCTCATGTGACTGGAGATATGCAGAAGGTAAGCAGCATGGTTCTTCTGCTGTTTGATCTGTCATCTCTATAATGTTCTTTCAAACCCCAAAATAACTTTATTCACACAAGATTTTAGTAGTTGAATTTTCTTAATTTAAGTAAAGTAGCTGAGCCATAAAGTCCATTTAGGCCTTAGGATCTCAGTAGCTATTGGTTATTGCAAGCTTTGAACTTAAATTTAGAGTGAGTGCCTGTATGTGGAGTCATGGGGGTGTGGTGTAAATATGAGTTGTCTTTTGGTTTTGTCGGTCAGTGTTGCCAGAGACCTTATTTGCCCAGCTGCACCCAGACAGGCACAAAGCTGATATTATGCACCTAGTAAGTTATTTCAGCAGCACCCACAGCTCCCCTTGACTGAATAACCACTGTGGAGGTACAGACTATTACCTTTTTATAGCTACTGGAAACACAGTTAAATTTCTGTGTTTATCAGTGTGAATTGTGTTAAGGGCCTTGTCATTCACTTCCAAAAACTCTTCAGTGGCCATCTATCGTTACTCCTGTTTTTTGGGGGGGGTTTTATGCTTATGTTGTGTGTGTTTTACTAGTAGAGTTTTGCTCTTTCTTATGCTGTGCTTCTCTTGCCAGGCAGTGGAGTATGACGGCTGGTCAGATGTTTATTTTCTCACCCAGTTCATCCTCTCATGTATCATGGGGTAAGATACAGGATTACGCCAGAGTTGAATATTCCAGTGAATCTGTAGCTCACAATGTCCCTTTGTCTACAGTGTTGTTTTAACATTGTGAAATCTCATTTTACAGTTGAACAAGTGAGTCATGAGTAATGTGATAACCTGTTGATGTTTTGAAGGTTTGTTCTGATGTATTCTACTGTGCTGTGTACACAATACAACTCTGCATTAACAACTACGATTGTGGGCTGCATCAAGGTAAGCTGCAGATTAGTGTGAAGTAACTGTTAAACAGAAACACAAAGACTTGGTTAATACTTTCACCATTTTGCAGAATATCCTGGTGACGTACATTGGGATGGTGATCAGTGGAGACTACATTTTCTCTTGGACTAATTTCATAGGTTTGAATATCAGGTATGAAGTTACAAGTTTTCTGATGGTTAGAAATGTTTAGTTGTCGTCACTGACAGTCTCCTCCCTAACATTACCCCAAACACCTGGTATTAAAGTGGATCTTTAATATCTAGTCTTCAGTAGTCTCCTGTTGTATTTTTTACAAAAAAGTTTTGTTATCCCACCATCGTTTCTGATGGTTCAATACTGATGTCAATTTGTATTTCTCTTTGTTTGTATACTTTACTGTGGTCACCCTGTGTGTTGCTGCAGTATTGCAGGGAGCCTGGTGTACTCGTACATAACTCTCACAGAAGAGCAGACCAGCAAAGCATGTGACAGCATCAAGCTGGACATCAAAGGCAAAGTGGTTGTATGACAGAGACACTGAAATTTATTATTTGTATGCTGATGAATGGAAAGATATTTTGAGTATGACTTATAGAGTATTTTGGCAGCAAAGGTGGGGAACTGATGGGAATAGTGTTGAGGTGACTTCCTTTGTGTGGAAATTGAGCCACACTGCCATCATGACAAAACCCTCCAGTCGGATTATGGGTTGATTTTTAGATGTTTTCTTTTTAAATATTTGTATTTTGATACTGTACTTGTGAGTATTGAGAAGGGAAACATTTAGACAAACTGAACGTTAAATTTTGAGATGACTGTTTATTGAACATGGGCATGAACAGCTGGAATTAACTGTTTTCAAGCATGGGTGGTACTGAAGAGTCACGGGAGTGTTACCTAATACTTATTTTAAAGGCACAGTCCTTTTTTTAAATGCCTTTACTGTTTTGCTGTTTACAAGGAATGGAACTTCAGTCGCCTTCATAGCACAGTTAGATGCACTGACATTGTCATTACCTGTTGTTTCAGTAGTTAGGACATGTCTTTTGATTTTTGCTCATACAGTGTTATAAGCTTGTCGCACATGACGGTGATCTAACCTCATCCTTCAAACAACCAAAGAGGATGGGCAGTGGGCATGTTAGTTCCCATCAAGGATTGTGACTGTAAGTCATGTTGCTGCCACCTTTGGGAGATTATTTAAAGTTAGGTTTACGTTTTGTTCCTTCTCTGTTAAACACTGTTTACTGTGAACTGTTCAAGGATGTAACTGGTTCTCCCTATGCAGAATTAACAAACGGCATTTATGGTTTATTTGTACAAAGGGGGCCCCTTTTTGGTGGCGGTGCATCGCACTTTTAACTGAGGTAGCATCATCAAAAGGCTGAAAAGGAATTGCCTCGCCTCCTGTTGCAGTCATTGAGTATTAAATTACTGTACATTTCAGGTTTTTTAAGTATAAAAAAACTTATCTAAACATTTCACAAATACAAGTGTTAGCAATTTTTAGTTAGCTGCTTTTGTTTTTAACACTTTTCTTTATATCATATTTATTACATTGTTAAACTAATATTTGTTTTGTAAGTGGAGTTGCTTGTGAATTGTTGACACAGCAATCGTGGATTTGAAGGTGAAACAATGTATTTTTACATTAAAGATGCTTTGACATGACATTCCTTTGGGATTTGTTCAGGTTGTAGTGAAGTAATTTCAATATATAGCACATCAGTTGCAGGTTACATATAATGGTACTTACCATGAAAGTAGAGGTTATGACTATTAAAAGCACTTTTCCAAGTTTCAAGTTCTCATTCTAACTAGTGATGCTATAAATATTTTGCAATAGTTTATTTTTAGATGTCAGAATGCTGCTTGGTCCTACATAATTTAACAGCTCCATAGCTTGAGTCATGTTTATACTTGCAACAGATAACTGACTACAGTGGGGAAATGGTTCCCCCTTCTGGTATATCTGTCAAAGCACTGCAAGGATTAAATTTGGAAGTCACTCTGAAACTGGACACTATAGCCCCCTTACACACCCCTTTTAGAGGTGGGATTGGTGTGCCTTTATTCCATTTAGATTTCTCTGTAAGGCCAAAGCTGGAATTGTGTTCAGGGGTGTCTATATTTTTGTTCTCCCCAGCTACATGAATCAGAATATTAGGAACACCTCTAAACATAGTATATAGTCCAGTACAACACCACCTTTAACTATGACCTCTATAATAAACATAATTGCATTTATACATTTGACAATTTCACCAAAAACAAATATTTTGAGCTTTATAAACAGATGTTAAAGCAGGAGTGTTGCAGTGAAGTGCATCCAATTGTGCAGGTGTACCTAAAAGAAAGTGGCCGGTGAGAGTATACACACAGTTATGTATGGGAAGCTACTTTTCAAGCCACCAATTACTTCACACTGGTACTGTAAGGTGAAATTTGGCAACTTGGTTGAGTTCATTGCAAATACATAAACCAGACAAAATATACCACAAAGACACCTGCCTTCTACAAACTAGAGTCCAGGTCCCCCACCTGGACTCTAGTTGCCAGAAGTCATTTCCCCTATCAATTACATATTGCACCAATTAGGATTACTCAGTCAAACTAGGTAACTTCTAAAACACCATGCAGCTACTTCTCTGAACATTTGGTAATACATACAACTAACTGACACCTACTGTATCCATTTAGTTTTACAAATTGAGATTCAAAACATGAACACCTAGCCAACTATTTTTCACAGGTGGGCTGATAGTCCAGCTTCCAGGAATTCCCTTGAGACTGAAACATCTTAAATTAAAAAGGTTTTTTAGGCTTTTTACAAGGACAAAATTGCAAGGAATGCTATAAATGGAGAAAAAAAAAATCATTCCTTTATTAGTTAAATGACATATTACATGTGGTATAGGGCTGCAAGCCGTCTGTTTCCTTCTAAATCCAAGTTTATGAGGTAACTGCTTAGCAAATATAGATATTACATGTTGATCTAAATGTAATAAAATTGGCTGATAATGAAATACAGAATTAGGACATTTTAATATAGGAAAAAAAAGATCATACATCTGATTAAAAACCTACTACCATAAACAGCTGACTTCTGGCCTCACAGGTCTTACATTTAGTTTTATCCAAACCACATTAACAATTAATATCATATACATCAACAAGAATAAAAAATTAAAATTGTATCCAAATATAACCCGTGTGTCTATACACAACTGTCACTTGACTTACGTTCAAATTTTATATTTATTTAATTTGGCTGAGCCAACATGCATCATCTTAGAAAAACTACAAGGTTTAAAAGAAGTACCAAGTATTATTGCATTGTCTTTGCCAGTAACGAACACATAATAAGCAGCTTCAAAAATCAAGTCTGAATAAACAAAACAAAGAAGAAAGGAGTGTTAAGGATCCATACTCAGCTGCCACTACCCTATTATGGATGTGCTGTTGGTGTTGATGCGGTGGACCCCTGCAACTTTGCCATTCAGAGTTCGCAACTTCAGTCCTTTTCGGATTTTTCCTTGGAACCTAACTAATAGATCTCTGCGGATCCCCCGCTAATTTGGGGAATCCGCAAGTATCCTCAGTGGTATTTTTTACAAATGTTTTCTTGGTAATATATGATTTTTCATGCTTTTTAACGCCAACTTATTAAAAAATATTTAATAATTTTACGGCATATTTTATTTAGTTAAATTACTGTACCGGTACTGTTTTTACCCATATTCTACCATCATATACCAAAGAAAACCACACCAGTGCATTCCAGAGAAAACATGCTTGCACATATAGGGGTAACATCGCTATTTTACATTACATTGTACTGTGGACGAGTGTACAATACCATACAGTATATGGTTTTACTGTACTTTATCATTATTTTGTTAAGGATAATGTATTAAATTGAGTTTGACATTAAATTAAAGTGTTTTGGGAGCATATTCAGGGTTTAAACTATATAAATAGGCATTTTTGGGACCACATCCATTCTTCACTGTTTTTTGAAAATCGCGGGTGCTCTTGGAACCTAACCCCTGCAAATTTGGGGGGTCCACTGTACTTAGAATTACAGGTCCACACAAACTACGACGGTTGGACCACATTCAGACTGATTTACAACAAATGGAGGTATTCTAAAATAAAGCAGAACACACTTGGGGAGTTCTAGCTACAAACTTATCAGCTCTGTAAAAACATCTGAAGCATACTGTAAAGTAACAACCATTCCACTGAGCCTTCAAAAGGTCACAGTGGGACTTTCTTCCTGAATTCCTCATGTTACATTCCCTCCTTAGAGCAAGGCTGAGCTATAACAGTAGCATACAGTATGAATACTTTTTTTATTTGTGTTATGGGTGGTTTGCTGGCAAGCCTGTATCATTGCAACTAATATTAAGATTAACTAGACTAGTTACGTAGAGCTGTGGCTCTGTTGTGAACACCTGGTGCTGTGATTCTGACAATATGGAATGGCTACTGCTCTGGCTGTTTCTGTGGCTGTAGCTTTAGCTGTTAAGACTACCACAAAGCTGTTCTTTAACTCCCGTGTGTTTACTGGCAACTCAGTCATATCTGAGCGAAGCATAGTGTCAAGTGACATGTAAAGAGTAGCCTTTTTACAGATACAACCATAGTCATATCCACAGTCACTACCTAAGTCCTAGTGCTACATCAACCCAGAGCCAGATGCAGATGCAGCCAGCTACGGCTGTGCACACCGCCAGTGGCTGTGAACATTTCTGTTGCAACACTGCCTTCACATTAAAAGCATTATGTATGATGTAACATCCTGTGGGATTAAGGGAAGGCAAAAACTATTGTCAGGCAATGTAAAAATAATTTAGAAAAAAATCTCAGATTGTCTGGGGGTCTCTGTGTCATTATTACAGATATTTAGTCAAAACAGACCCACAACATCTCAGTCTAAACAATACTTTCTAGTATCCCCGAATCCCTAGTGTCTCTATAGCACTTTCTAGATCAACTAGGTAATTACAACAGTCAAAACTAAAGTTCTATGAACTCAGTGGTGCTAGTTTTTCAGACAGGCTAAAGCAGCACTGACATAAAAGTGTCAGCCTCTCTTTTTCATGACCGTTGCAGCCGGGAGAGCTAAAGAGAGCACAACCTTTCACGGTTCCACTAGTTCTTAAGGTAACATAAGATAAGTCAGACAAACCCATGACAAGATATTAAAGCTCCACCCAAACAGGAAGAGCAGGACTGAGACCCACTGGAGCAGTTCCCTCACTCTTTCTCTTGCTTACATAGAGTATAAAACATCTGCAGTGCACTGGACTACTTCATGCATTTTTAAAAACCCAGCCTGTGTTTTAGGCTTCTGAAAGGTACAGCTATTATTTAAAAACAAGAACAAAAACAACAAAAAAACACTGCACTCAAGATAGGAGTCAAGCAGCACTAACTGTTATCGGTTTCACCAGGACTGATCACACTGGGAGGGTGGAAGTGCCTGAGGGGTGGTGTAAATTCACTTCACTAAAGAAGGCAGTAATGTCAGAATGTCTGTGTTCTCTATTAGCCATGTGATTGTTATTTTAATGATAAAGGGAAATCTCAACGTAGCGCTCGCCAACACAACGCAGCAGTCACCAGTGTCAGCCACACTGGGTGAAAGGTGAGGCATTACTCACATCGCAGGAACAGATTCCTCTCCCTGCACCCTTCAAAGCTGACAAAAATCCGGAGCTGAAATCTTGGCAAGGGAGTTTCATTATTTCCCAAGGCACCTGACTTTCTTCATCTCATGACTAAGGCATATGTGGTAAGAAACCCAAAGTATTAAATATACTGTATAACTTACTGCTTTGATATAAAAAATAAGTTTCTAGATTTACAGTATAAGGGTGTGACTATTTTTCAGCAGTTTTACAGTCCAGCAGCTACATCTCCGTTTTAAAGTGTAACAAGGTTCTCAGCCATGTAACACAGACTGTAGAAGTTGCAGCCTATGCAGCAGAGGTTACACAGGGAGGACAGCAGTCTATAGAGCCACAGGCGACCGCTGAGATGCCTGTATTTGATATCTGTCTCACGCAGTTTTGCGTAAGCTTTGCGATTAGATGACAGGCCAATGTCCTGACCCAACCCGCAGCCCTGCTCAATGAGGTGCATGTCTGCCATGATCTCTGATGCCATTTGGCCAAACCACTGAGCATTGACAGCTGCAACCGTCACAGAGATTACAAAAAAATATTTTAAAATTGGTTTTAATGTAATGTGATGATGTAATGCAAGTAACACACCTGAAAGGCTTCTCTGGCATCCAGTAGGTCACTGGGATGATACACTGCGTAGATAGTGAGGTTAAAGAAGGCACAAGCTGAACCCAGGTGGAGGTAGAATGGAACAAGATGGCTCTGAATGAATCCATACGTGTGTCTGTTCAGGTGGTTGTCCATCACAAAGCCTGTGCAGAAATGATAACTGTGTGGCACTGTGGAGACCCCTAATTCTACAAATATTGTAAATTACTACTTTAACATGGACTGCAATATTCTGAAAATAATATTAGGTAGGAAGTTTCTGGTGACCTCTACCTGAATTAAGTCATAGTAATATATTCAATTAACTATGTAAAAGTTTTCCATTGTTAGTATATACTGTACATCTATGATTATCAAAGTTTTATAACTATTCAGACAAATAGAAACAAAATGTGCCACCTTGCTTCTCTATTGGTTTAAGTAGACTGTTTTACAAAAAAAACAAAAAAAAAAACAACCACAGCGATACAACACAGTACCAACATGACAAGTGCACATTTGTGGTTGAATACTGGCAGAAAGCTCAGAAGTGTTAATATATAACCCACAGACACATCATAGATTACTGCAATCTGTTTAAACGTCGTTACAGAGCTACAACAAAGCAGGTCCGGATCTGGATGTAGGTGGAATTGCGGGCATGAAAAAGCTGGTTAAAATTTATACAAAGCTGCTTCACTGAGGCTTTGCTCACATTTGGCATAAAATTATTGTGGGTGATCATTAGTAAACAGATCTGAATGCAGGTGTTAACACTCCCCAAAATGTGATCGCTCAGGCCACATTCACATCCCCAGTGTCAGGAGCCACTTTTTCACCTAGTTTTGTTAGTGTCGTTTTTAATCCAGCGTGTGTGTGTAACACCTACTTGAAATGAAGGTGACCCAAATCTGCATTCCCCAGTAAGTGGAGAGTAACAACAGCTGCAGCAGCTTGACTGTGAAGGTGGGCTCCTGGTCAGTGGACATACTGCCTGTTCAGCTGCTCACTTCTTCGATCTGGACTCTACTGTAGTATGTAAGCCGTCCGGAGAGGGAGAGGTCGGTTCTTCTTTGCCTTGCACTCTCTGGTCTTGCTTGTTTGTCCGTAGGGCACTTGATGCGCCACTCCAGAGCCTCTGGAAACATGGTCAGCATGTCACAATAAACGTGATTTTAAGTGCAAGGGACAGTTTCTGTAGATCGTTCATGATATACACACTTAGTTTGCTCATCCACAGCTTTAGGTAAGAATGATTTTGACACTGGGACAGAGACTCTCGCGTACCCAAAATAAACAACGTTACCACCAACAATCATGGAAGCGATACAGGAGATAAAGAATGATTTTGACACTGGGACAGAGAATCTCGCGTACCCAAAATAAATAACGTTACCACCAACAATCATGGAAGAGATACAGGAGATGGTGCAACCGGAACCGTCTAGAAAGTCCTCATTCATGTCAGGAAGGCTGAACTGTTGTGGGACCTTATACACTGTATACGTTAGACCACTATCAGCCCAACAGGAAAACAAATCTGCAGCAGTGCACGTCTCAGTCCTACTCACACGGCTCATTTTAGCTAACTAGAGCATCCATCCATCCATTTTCTACCGCTTAGTCCCTGAACGGGGTCACGGTGGGGGGGCTGGAGCCAATCCCAGCCGGCAATCGGCCGAAGGCGGGGTACACCCTGGACAGGGCGCCAGTCCATCGCAGGGCTAA
>NW_018127941.1:772211-777689 GCF_001952655.1 Monopterus albus | reverse complement strand
TTAGAGACACCAATCAACCCAAGCTGCATGTCTTTGGACTGTGGGAGGAAGCCGGAGTACCCGGAGAGCAGCTAAAAATAAAAACCACAAGCTAACAACTGACGGGGCGGAACAGCGGCAGCAACATTTCAGTCACCTTTATTTTAAAAAGTATATTTTGTAAGACATATGTTCTATAAACTAACGTCAGCTGTTAGCTGACTAGTTGTACTACCAACGTGTAACAGAAGGTACTAAGACGAGACGCACTGACTAGTAGCTAGCTAATGTTAGCTTCCCTTGTAAAACTATTTATGTAGTTACAGCTGACTGTTCAAGGAAGCAGCCGCATTGTTCATAAGCTCAAGATATCACAAAGCGAATACAATAACTTTAATCGTAGAAACTCTGAGAACAGCCTACCTGTGTAGCCAGTAAATCCGGGCCACTTGTGGTAGATCAGTCCTGCTCTGACAGTAAACTCACCCAACCTGCTGCTAGCTCACTTAGCAAGTCAAATGGGGAGGAAGGCGGAACCGCTACTGTCAGGATGTGCTTTTATCACTGGCCCCCAACCCTTTCAGGTAAAACCAGTGTGTAGTAAAGCAGTGATTTGGTGGAAAGTTCTTTCCTTGAGTTTACTGTATACATTACGTAACGTTATATGTGAACGAGGACACTTAAAACTCTCACGGAGTGGTGGTCGGGTAGTGCTAATAAGGCTGAGAGGTCGGCGTGTACTTAAGTATGAATACCAATTGTGTGGGATGGCTCTGGACCCTCTTCTATAGTCTGACATGGTATTTTGAGCAACAAACTTTATAATCTATGTTTTAAAAGAAAGTGAGAAATATATTTATTGCAATGTTTTTATTTAATTCATTCACACCATATCAAAATAATACCTTATAAAATTGCATAGTTTATTTCACTGATCACATAAGTATGTATTTTAAAATATCTACATGATGTTAAAAGGTCATAGTTTTGACAGTGTATGGCACTAGGGAAACATATCGCTCTCCAACACTGGGGCGTGGGGTGGGGTGGATGATAAGGTTGCCCGGCACTGACGTTAATTAAGAAGTGGCATTTATTAAAGTAAACAGTCTACATGTAAACAAGATTTTAAGTCAAGCAGCACATGAAATAAGCTAAAAGAGAAAAAAAAAGGAATATATTCAAGACCTAAAACACTGCAATACTTGTGCTCCTACTTCAGTGATATAAGGGCCCCTGAAGACAGACTCTGGTTACCAAAAATAATATATTTGTGTGCCTTAGCTTAAGTCCACTTTAAAAAAAAAAGATGAGTTGCATCTTTGTGTAAAACAAAGTAAAGCTGTCACCAAGTGTGAGTTGGGAACAGTGCCTCTGTGTTTTTGTGACACGTTGGTTCAGTCCAGGTACTGGTCAGGAGGAGATGGGGCAGATCAGTGTCAGGCAGATCTACAGATCTTGTAGTAAACCTCTGGGAAGGCCTCCTTACAGCCTAGTTCTTCTCTCAGTCTGTGATACAGCTGGCCATCAAACATCTCCCAAAACTCCTCTCGCTCCATGTACACATCTGCATAGAGCATCTGGAACCTGCGGGAGGGAAACATAAATGTGTCACTGCAATTTTGATAGTATTAGATGAAGGGTGAAACACTTTAGTTACAGAGGCTACATTCCGTGTATCATTTGAGACTCACCCATGCAAATCTCTGACAAACTTTTCCAGCTGGCGAACTGATGCTTTAGCTTCAAAGTGTTTGACTTTGGGCTCTCCATAAGCCCCAATATCCACATATAGCTCCACCTCTTGACCTTTGGGATGAACCAGCCCTCTGCCTGGAGGCAAGAGGAATGGGCACAGCCACAGAGGATAAACCTGAAATAATACACAGCATTTAAAGAGCGCAATCATTTTGTAATATAACCAGTGAGTATTTAGTCAGTTTGCCCATATCCGAGTCTTACAGCAATTTCTTGGTGGAAGCATGAGATAGCAGCCTGCAGATGCTTCATGGGTACCAGCATGTCCTGGACCACGTGGTGCTGATCGTAAAGGCGTCTGATGGTTTCGCCCTGTGTGAGCTTCAACAGAGAAATCTTAGGAGGAACCATCCATCCAAAAAGCCAGCGAAACACCACATTGTTTCCGAATGGGATGATATTCTGGAGAAAAGCCACACAAACACACTCAGTTATGCAAAGAGATTAAAAGACAACACCAGCCACCAAAATAACAAGTTATTTCCCATTTATATTATTTTCTGGAAGTACATTTTTGACCATTTCTAAAGTCCTGGAAATAACTATTGATCCCTCACCATGCATTGCTCTCCAAGTCCCCTGCACCCCCACCCACTCCCAGAAAGATCTCCTAGCATTTGAGCTCCCTACATCTTGAAATTATCAGATACACTCGACATGGCAAGGTGGAAAGGTTCTGTTCTGTCTGGGGTCCATTTACTTCTTACTTTTCCTCCCTTGGTGTGGGTAAGTTCACTCCCCTATTAACTCCCTAAGCCAATACCCCTTTTGACCATCCCTATGAATTTAAACCAACTCCAGGCAAATTCTCGAAAAGCGGTACCCTTTTTCAATAACTGTAAAAATAATCAAAAAAAAAAAGGAAAAATTTGATCTGTTCAAGGTGTACCCCGCCTCTCGCCCAATGACAGCTGGGATTGGCTCCAGCCCCCTGTGACCCTCTTCAGGATAAATGGTATAGATATTGAATGGATGGATAAATGAAAACTAGCAGTTGGCAGTATCTGTATTCACCATTCAAAAAGGGAAAGAAGAATGGATAGAATGTGGAAGTATGAGCTATAAACAAAGGAGAAACTGCACTAAATATGTTAAATCATGGATACTACAGCTACAGGCTGAAGGGGCTTTCTCAAACCATTCTCTTCTCGTGCACCGATTTGCTAAGCCAAACAGCCAATCAGAGTAGTCTATAACTAACGCCAATAATGCAGGATACATAGACAGACCAATGACTGAACATCTGCTTGGTGTGTCTCTGCCTTTAGAGTTATTGACACAGTCCACTCTTATGTTCCAGTAGAGGGCAGCAACAATCTTCCAACCAGTGCTACAGTAGTTTCTCCCACCACTATTCATTGGGAGCCAATCCCGGCCGGCAATCGGGCGAAGGCGGGGTACACCCTGGACAGGTCGCCAATCCATCGCAGGTCTCCCACCACTACCTTTACCACAAATTGCCAAATAATGATTTAATCACAGCACTGATCTGCACTATCTACAAAAGCAAAATCCTTTGAAAAAGACGGACTACCCAAAAGTCCAGAGGTAGCTCCTTTTAGGTCTGGCAGAGCAGTACCATGCATAATTTATCACACCATTTACTGTTCCTGAAAACAAAGGATGCCAAGCCCTTCTCTTTAATGGCTAATGGTGTGTGTATATATGTGAGTGAGAGAGCATTAGAGTGTAATAAAGAAAAGTGATGGCAAGCTGAAGTCTAGCAGGTGTATGCAGTCCTTTAATTCTAACACTCATGGAAACGCACTGTATGTGCAAGTAAGTGTGTGTTTTATTAGTACCTGGAGCTCCCAGAAGATGCTCCGTGTGTGTCTGTGGTAGTACTGTCTCAGAGGGATGTACTCCACCCCAGAGCAGTCACCTTTCAGGTAGCCCTCTACATGTTTAAAGAACCAGGGTTTGAAGTGCAGCCCGATTCTATTAATCTGAGGTCAAAGAGGGGAGAAAAAAATAAAAAGAGAGAGCGAGAGAGAGAGAGAGACTGAATGTGATAAAATGTGATGTGAAAAACCCAGATACACACATACACCTTACCTTATCAGGCTCTGCATGGTCAGTCATGGTTCCTGTCATGATAACAGCAGAGTCCAGACTATACTGGATGCCCTCAACAAACGTGTTCCTCTTGTTCTCTGATACTTCAGTGAAGCGTTTACAGATGTTCTCCAGCCCTCTGACCGGCTCATAGTGCAGTTTCACCCACGTCTTAGCGGGTACTATTTTAATCTCAGCTGCAACCAGGAACCCCAGAGTACCACAGGACCACGGGACAGCGTGGAACAGTTCTGAGTTCTCCTCCTACATGACAGAAAAACCAGTTTCTATTTGAACAAGAACATATGACACACTTGTGGTGATGAATTTGGTTTTGGTCTTGTTGGTGTCCAAGGTTACATTTTTTTTGTCTTACTTGTTGACTCTTGCAACTAAACCTTTAGCAAATCCCCCGGCATCAACCACTCCATCTTCTCACAAGAAGGCCAATGTTTTTGCTTTCCTTGGTGTGACAGTTAAACAGCATGTTTGACTCTCATTAGGTTAGGGACTGCATGAAACTTATTATTGGAAAGGTAAAGTCAGAAAAAAGGGAAGTGGTTATGTATTTGTATTTTTACTGAAAAGAGTGATTTTTTTGGGAGAAAGCAGGAAAGGGTTGAATTTTTTTTTCATACCCCCAATTTTTTTGGGAAGATTTATTCTAGAAAATAGTGTTGTCAGTGATAAAATGAAGATAGTTACATAAAAACATACATTTTGTGGACACCATGGACCAAAAGTGCCTTCTGATATACACTGAAAAAAACTAGAAAAAATCAACTGGACTTGGATTTCTAGATCGAAAACATTTCACCTCTCATCCAAGAGGCTTCATCAGTTCTGACTGACTGGTGTTGAGCCGGAGATATTTTGTTTTTACAATGTTTACTATGACCTGGATGACTGAGAATCTGCACAGACTTCTGATATACGTACACTGATCACCCACAACACAATTGTATGTTATGTAAATAATATGTCTGTCTTTTAAGCCGAGAGCTGCCGGAAAAAATTTCATTGTGCTATGGATAATGACAATAAAGATTCTTGATCTTGATTATGACCACCTGCCTAATATTGTTTACATAGGAGTCATTGTGGCAGTTGTTTGGCACTCGTGTCACTCTGCAGCTCACTGAGCATCTTCTGTGAATCCATTTGCTTCCACAGTTCTACTGTCAAGAAGAGCACAGATGTGTCTACAATTCAGTGAGAAACTTATGTAAAAGGAACGAAAACTGTGGTCGTGAGGACGAGTTAGAGAATTTCTTAGACAAATTCATCAGCCTCACCACTCTAGGTGTGATATCTCCACTACAGCCCCTGACTCTTTCTCTTCATAGAGACCAATGGTGTCAGGTTTGCCCGGTTGCACCTCCTTTCTCACTCCCCTCACTCTGTTTTCTCTCCCTTACCCTGATTATGCTATCCTTTACACCTGCTTGTCACCAGCTGCACCTGATTAGTTTCTCCCTATTTAGTCCCTGCTCTTCGTTCACTCCCTTGCCAGTTCTTTCTGGCTTTTCTCAGACCCGTTTGTTCCCTGTCGTTCTTTTGATTCTGTATTTAGTGTTTTGTGTCTCTTCTCTCCAGCTGCTTAGATTACATCCCCCTTTTTTTTTTTTTGCATCAGCCGCTCCTTTGGACCACGGACCTCCTCCCCTCTGCTCTTCCCCACCCCCC
>NW_018127941.1:742639-771790 GCF_001952655.1 Monopterus albus | reverse complement strand
TGCTACCTAGTATCCCCCACACTCTGACAGGTGATGAGATAATGTTATTCACTTCACCTGTCAGTGGTCATAATGTTATGGCTGATTGGTGTATGTATGCAAATGATCGTGTCTCGGTAAGGGCTCTTTCATACTCTGAAAATACTGTGCTGTCACTCTATTCTGAAGCCTTTGTTTACAGAAGAACCATTTCCGGTGTAAAAAAACCACACACACACACACACACAAAATGGCAACAGCAAGCAGTGAGGTGCATTTTTGGATGGCTGTACCATCTTCTGCCCCCTTTTTTCAGTAGTGATTTAGGAGCAGCAAAAATAATGCACTCTTCCTCTGTTTCCATTTTAATTCATCACCTGATCTGACTTGGAGTATGGGCCAGTGACTTCTGCTGCCCCTGTCGGACAAGCGGTGTGTCCCATCTGATAAGGCGCAGACTGCCACATGTTCTCTGTGTACTAAAATACTTGTGTAACCCTTGCATTTGCAGCTGCATCTACATAGCTTAATAGTTTTTGTTTTTTGTAGTTGACAGTACATTTACTGTACATTTCCTAAGGTGAAATGAAAACGGAGAAGTTAGGGAGGAGGGTGGTGCACTACTTTTCAAGTGAAGCAAATCTTAATAAACCTGGAGGGTGAAAGGTTACACCTGCTTCCCTTCCCTAATCTTTTTCATACAGTCCCTGACCTGGCTGCACTGAGTCTTTGGAGATTACTGAACAGTCAGTATCAAAGCTGGTTATCTCATCCAGCTATGAGCAAGTTCATGTGAAAGAGGCAGAGTTTTTAATTACTAGCGACAACCACGAGTGAAGAACATGACATGAGAAGATGGTCATACTGTACCATGAGGAAATGAGGTTGCTGCAGCAGAAAATAAGGACACTCTGTGAGGTAAAATAAATGCCATGCATTCACTTAACTAGAACAGAATGAGAAGCCATACAAACTAGAAGTAATATCCAAATATTTGTAAATTTACACTCTTTAAATATAATTAGCATTATCAATTGTCTAGAGTGAAATAAACTATTAAAAGCAATGTACAACAGTTTCTGTGGCAGAGAGGTAAAGCACACAGTCTGTGGTGATGGTGTTACTATGGTGATCCCTGGTTAAACGTGAGTTAGCAGAATACCTGAAGCAACAACAAAGACAGCGGGCTTAGTTCATTATGCATGTCCGTGGACTCAGACAATCAGTACTGACCTCAGTGCAGCGAACTAAGCTACCATCAGCCAGAACCAGTTCATATGCGACACAGGTGTGCTGAAAAAGCCCATAGATATGACAGGATGACTCAATTCCTGTACCCATGATCAAACCACCTGAGAGAGAAAAGAGAATACATCTTAGTAATTTGGTTTTTACCCAGGTGAGACCAACAGTATGCAAACACATGAGCAGAAGGCAGCATTTACCTGCTGGCAGTGAGTGTATCTGTGTGGACATCAGGATAAATGAATGTACCGTGGGCTGATGGGAAAACATTAGCTTGCTGATGCACAGTTTATGGCATCAGGAAATCCATTATGAAATCTGATCCAAAGGGTGCTTCCAACACTGCAGCCATTTCCTCCCAGTTTCATCTTTTGAGCTACAACATCAATCCTCTAATACAATCAGAGAAGTTGCTGAGGCTCTAAACAGGATATAGTGATTGATGGAGGAGATGCATCATCTACGTCACTGAATAAGGAGCTGTGGAAACCATCAGTGCATCTCTTTGTTTCCAGAAACCAGATAACCACACATGATGCCAGTCTGTGATGATTTCCATGAAAATAATCTTCATTATAGTGTGAACAACATACCCACAGTGAGATCATCCAGCTCAGGCAGCACTGGGAGAGTCCAGCCAACAGGGTTGAGGAAAGCTGTTATTTGACCCATGTTAGTCAGCGGCTCAACTCTCACCACCTTAGGAGAAATAAATAATTTAAGTACACATTTATTTACTATCTCTATAATTTCCTTTTCAACTATGGGCTTCAAGAACATAGAACTCATGTTCTTTTCAATTGTATTATTATTTCTAATGTGCTATAAATACAGCTTATTACAACCTTTTTCTTTTTTTCCATGGAAATTTCTACAGTCACACACTCCAGCAAGTTATCAACAGTCCTTGACATGTTCTCAACTTTTTCATAACAGAAGTTATTATCTATGTACAAGGCTACACCTCCTCCCATCTTAGAGCCATCAGGCTCATTAAACAAAATCCCACCCAAAAGATTATAATAAAAATAACAGTAATAGTTAAAGTGAAAACAGATGAATTATAACACTGTATACTAAGGCTACAAGTCATATAATTAAGTGATGTTTAACTAATGTGTGACTCATGATGAATTACTGCAAGATGTATCACAAGTTCCTATTACTCACCATTAACAAATTATCAAGATACATGGCTTTCTCTCTTAGTGGCTAACAAGAATAAATTTTATATGTTGTAAATCTGTATGACTGCCATCTAGGCCAGGTCTCCCTTGAAAAAGAGATCTTGTCTCAATGGGACTTCCTGGTAAAATAAATCAAAATAATGAATGTAATTCGGTGTGTTCAATAAAGATTGATGATTAGAACTGTTTGTGTGTTTTTAGCTTAAGCACAGCGAGTCTGTTCTTGTGACTTTTAAAGATCAGATCACACTAATGCAGAAAACCAGGTCAGTGCAAAGAGCTGAAATGCTTTTTTTCTTTTCTAAGGTTGTTTGTCTGTGGTACCCGGTGAAAAGCTCATGTTATTTGAATGGACTTGTTTCACAGGAGATGTGTCTCAACAGTAAACACAGGTGTAATTAATAATATTAATATATTAATATTGCATTCCTTTTAAGCATAACAGCTCTTGGACACCTTAAAGAACTGAGTAACATGAGTAAAACTGATTGCAAATGGTTAAACAAATGGCCAGACAGAAAACATCTTTATCCATATTTTAATTTTTGAGATAGTTCACAAAGTTGCAAAACATCTGGGAACAACTTGTGTTCATTTAGTTCTTCTACCTGTCTCTTTGTGTCCACCTCCAGAATGTCCATCATGTTGATCATGATGTTCTTGTGCGTTTTCTTGTATTTGGAAATTCTCTGAGAGATAGTGAGCCAGCTGGGTCGACCTGTACACATGAAGGTCTTGCCGCCCTCCTTCCTCCACTCACGCACCTAGAATGTGTGATACAGAGGACAAATTACTCTTGAGGATTCAGCCATCAGATGATGGTTGTCATGGCTTTTTGAAAAGACTGTGGTCATTCATGGAGGTCAAAGGCATTATTCCTTTAGAGTCCAAATAATGGGCTGAAGTTCTCTCAGACCTGTGGCTAGTTTGATTTTTCCTCTGACCAAACCCCTTTAGGAACCAATATATTAGGTGTCTGACTGGATGCTCTCAGGGTTTTTTCTCTCTCTACAGTCAGAAAATGATCAGACTGCAAAAAGAAATGATATACAGTATATAAACAGAGATATATTCAGACTAGAACAAAACTGAACCTTACCAAAGTTTCAGCTGTGTCAGGGAAATGACAGTGTTTACTCCTTGAAATTTATTTTGCATATAGATATATAGTAAAATCTGATGTGGAATATTTCCACATGGCACCACTCTCACAGGGTCCTTACAGGAGAAATATAAGGGCTGTACAATAATTGATTTTTAGACATGACAACACTTCAGAAATGTTTAATACATTTTATTGCTACAACTATGGGTCTCTATAATGGTAGTGAATTAATAGAAATGTATGCTTTGATATTTAGGACTAATATAAGGTTGTTCTCAAAAGACTATGCTCTGAGTCCTTGATATGTATAAAACATAATCCACTACCATTAAAATAAGTCAAAAAGGTAAGTTGATATAAAATAATTGTGATTATTAACAGTTATGTTAATTGTTGAAGGGTGAGGCAAGAGTATAAAGCAATTGCACCTGTGTCTAAGTTGCTTAAAAATCTATGAATTATTGACATTACTTCATATCACTATCCTACTTGAAACACAAATAGCTAGTGTCAGTTTTTTCACTACCCTTGATTCCTTGACAGTACCCTTGATTCCTTGTTACAGATTGTATAACCTGTTGTACAATCTGTAACTGAGAAATGTTATCTTAATACATAATACTGATTATTCTACATAAGGGTATATGGAAATCATTTTGTGCAGCTGGTTGAAATACTGGAACATTAACTATATATATAGTAAATTAAAGTACATGTGGATACTGTAACTTTTAGGCAAGATTGTGTTTCTGTATGTTTTAGTACCAGTGTCCCGAAAATGATTTCAGCATAGAGTATGAGAATAGCCATCAAACGACACACACACACACCGCTGGGTTTTCATTCCTTGTGGGGACTTTACATTGACTTACATTCACTTCCTGTAGACTTATCCCAACCTTAACCATAACCACTACTTCCCTAATACCTAACCCTAATACTTAACCTAAATGCTAACCCTAAACCATGTTGCCACCCTAAAATTCAGTGATTTCCTTGCGGGACTAGCTTCTGGTCCCCATAAGGATGGCCGAGTCCCCACAGTGTGAGTGTGTTAACAAGTTTCGGTCCTCATGATGTAAGTAATACAAAGGTGCACACACACAGAGAGACACCAGCGCACGAAGACCGAGGTTTGCTCACCTGTCGCTGGATGTCTGCCACGCGTCGGTCGTGCAGTTTGGGAGCAGAGCACATCTTGAAAATGAGCCATGCTCGCACATAATAATACATATCGAATATAAAGGACAGTGGCAGCAGAAACAAACACACAAATATCCACCTCTGGTGAATGATCACATAGTCTAGACCTTTGACTCTGATCCACAGCAGAAACATAACGATCAAGCCTCCAAAATACAGCAACAGGGCCATGGTTTCTGGATAGACTAGATCCAAGACACCTGGTACAGTTCCTAACTTTGTAACTGCATTGCAACTTATAGCTGAGTTACGCGAAATCAGGGTATTGATTATTCCAACGTCAAAACCCTGCTCTGATCGCTCCTTATCACCCTTCAATGCGATAGGTGCTCGGTGCTAGCTGATCGCTCCTCCCCTCTCGTACTTCATACTCATTGTGTAATATTGCACAGAGGGCGGGACCAGACGTTGAAGCTTCACGTCGATTGGTTAGGCATGACACTGTAGGGAATTCTAGAACAGTAGCCAGTCTGATGATTAACCAATCATAGAATAGAGAGGCTGTCACACCATACAACCTGTGCTCAGACCTCTGTTACAACATCAGCCACTGAGAATAAAAGTTTTAATACTGGCAGTCTAACTCTGTACTTACACTACACATATTTCTTGTAAATAATCTTGTTATTATTTGCACTACTGTCACTGTTTGCACATGGCTTTGAGTTTTATCATAGCCTATTAGGTAGTACCATTTGGTTTATCCTTATTACTTGAATTCAGTTTTCATATTTTATTTATTCGGTTTATTCTACTTTTTATTCTATTTTAGTTTGCATGTTCATCATTAGGTGAGGGAGAAACAGTATTTTGATGTTTCTGTATGTCCTGCACATATAGTGAATTGACAATAAAAAGTCTTTGATCTTTGATTATTTATTGCATTATGAAACTTTACCCCACTCAGCACATGAATGCAAACAGATACTGTATGTTTCAAGCTTCATTTATTCTGCATCATCATTTTGTAGCTAATGTAACCTTAACACCAATACGTTTTTTATTGCTTGGACTTTATTGTTCATATTGTGACGACCGCTGGCTCGGTTGAGGGGAGCTGGCCTGACCCTGTCCTATACTGGACAGTTAACTAGCCAGCAGTGTGCCGGCACCTGGCTCAACAAGGAGGAGAACACCTGGTTTGTCTTTTGTGGTTTTATTCAACGCAGTATGGAGACAAATGGAAACGCTGTCCAAACTGGCACCATGTGCTCTCTAAAGAAAATAATAAAAGAATAAACAACACATCTCCCCGAACTTCACCATCGCCCGCCAACAAAACCAAACCAACACGCCCACCTGTCATCCCTCTTATACCCTCACACACATGCAATGTGTAACATTATGCAGTATGCAGAAAAAGCCGGTAAATAGGCAAGTTGATACAAAATAGTTTATGTAATGATTTAGCTCCACCATGAGGCTGACTTTTGTGGTTTTGGTTAAATGTCTCAGCAGTTTTGTACATGTTTATGGTAACTGTCATAATTTCAATCCCTTGACTGGTCACCTATAGTAACACCACCATCAGGTCAAAATGTAGCCTAAAGTTGTTTATAACCAATTTTGGCCCTGCAAAACTAATAACATTCTTGTTTGCTTCAACTTCACCTTGTGTTTTGTGCTTATTAGCTGATGTCAACATGCTAACACTAAACTACAGTGATGAACATGAGACATTGTAAAATATCAGTAGCATTGTTATTCTGATGTTAGCATGCTGGTGTTAGCGTTTAGCTTGGATCTCTTCTGTGCCTATTGTTTAACACCACACAGCTGGTCATGAAGGCCCAACGGCGGCTGTACTTCCTGAGGAGGCTGAGGAGGTTTGGCATGTCACCTAGGATCCTCAACAACTTCTACAGCTGCATCATTGAGAGCATCTTGACCAGATGCATCACCGTTTGGTATGGCAGCGCTACTGTCACGGACTGCAAGTGACTGCTGTCATGATTCTGTCCAGCCTGTTCCCGTTCTCATGCTTTTATTCTGACACTACTTACTATTTGTTTCACCTTAGTTTCGAACTTTTTACTGTAATCAGCACTCATTGTTTTCACCCCTTTATAGGCAGCTTTCCCCCATCGGAAAGCTGCCAGATTGTTCTAACTTATGTTCAGACTTTCCAGCATTTTCTGTACCTGTTATTCCAGCTCTGACCACGGATTACCTTGTGACCACCAAGTTTTGCCTAACCCCTCTGATTCTGATCCTGTTTTTCTTTGTATGGATTATCTGACCCCCCTCTCTGACCGCTCGTTTGTGGATCCCTTGGCTGTGTAAGTTTGCTGGCTCTGACCCTGGACTGTATTAAGGACCTGAGAGTATGTTTCGAGTTACATAGTTTTCTGTATCATGTTATTAAAGAGACAGTGTTTTATTTATCCTCGTCTGGCTCTATAATTCACCTCGTGATATCATCGGCAGCTTTACACGCCGATTCCTGACAGTCTGCAGAGAGTGGTAAAGACTGTGGAGAAGATCACCAGGACTCCACTGCCCTCTCTGCAGAGCATCTACAACCACAGAGTCCGCAGGAAAGCTGCCTCCATCCTCAAGGACCCCACCCACTCCCAGCATGGACTGTTCACACCTCCACCCTCCAGCCGGAGGTTCAGAAGTATGAAATGCAGGACTTCTAGATTGAAAAACTCTTTCTTTCCAACTGCCATCAGACTCCTAAACAGCTGACAGGAGTTTATTACCAGGAACTACTTCATGTAATTCCACCTGCACTGTTTACATTCTCAGTTTACACATGAATAATTGTACATTCACTGCTGAGTATTTGCAAATACAGCTCCCATGTAGCATACGTTCTCTATTCATTATATTATATTTTTATTATACTTCTCTCATTTGCAGTTTTAAAGTGTTTTAGATTTTGTGTTACTCATTTATCTACTTTATATTTTACTTGTATTGTGTGGCATTCATGTGGACGGCAAAGTAAGAATTTCATTGTACAAGGAAACATGTTTCCTTACTGTGCATATGACAAATAAACTGTTTGACCTTTGACCTTGACAAATTGGAATCCAAGACACAATATTAATAAAGCTGCATTCTTTCAGACATAAATATTCTAAATAATTTATGTATCAAACCACAGCCCCATTTTACACAGATTTTTGGTTCTATAGCTATAAACTTTAGCATCACATCAAATAGTGTAAATATAAGTGTGTTACTGAAGCCTCGATATTCACCTGAGCAGACTTCCAACAGTCCTTCCTTGTTAATGAGACAAACTCAGAACATTCAGAATTCTCTTGTTTATTTTAGGAAGGCACATGACTGATGATGTGGTCATCAGTTCAGTGTAGTGCAGCATCTTCTTTTAGATTTCCTGAACTGAATGCAGAATAATGCATACCAACCACCACTGTGTTACCTTTCTACAAACTGCCGATGCCAATAATTTCTAAGTGTGAAAAATTAGCACAATACATGCAAATGCAGGGCAGTTGATCAAGACTGACATGTCAAAAATATAACAAAACCAAGAATCATGCTTGAGTTTCCTTTACATAGTTTACAATGAACTGCATAACATTATGGAATGAAAATCAACTTGCAGAGAATGCTCAAGTGAAGTAAACATTAACAATAACAATAATTACCACATCACCTTTATTTGTTTAATTATTTATGATTAACAAATATATTTTGTATATTACATGCTAGGGTGCATGTTTTTGTCAAAGCACCTTCATATGCAAGTGCTGAGAATTGGCTGTCAAACATCTCTTTTCACAACCTCCCTCTTTGCCTTCTCTCAGTTGATTCTACAAAAACATGAACTATACATGCATCTGAGATGGCCAGCTCTCAAATCTTTAAAGCTGTAAATTCCCACCAGCACCTGAATGTCCCATGCCAGATGTGATGGGTTACAGGTTACTTTCCCCAAAACAAGTTCAAGGTCTTTGCAAGTTGATTTGTACATTATACTGAAATGCAGAGTTATCAATGGATGCCTAGAAGGAAGGAAAAACAAAACCAGTGTAAGTGGTTTGTTGTTTGTTTAAATAAAATACGTAAAAATAGTTATATGATTCTTTAAAACAGAGGGATCCTGTGGTTACAGTAGGCTGAGTTGTAATTTTAAAGCCCAACCAGCTTTGTCAGAACTGCAGTTGTCTAGTGAGCAACGGAAAAACTCATATGGTCAGATGAGTCATTGTTCCCCTGCTTTCAACAATCTGACATGTGTGGCACACAAACTAAAAGTCATCTAGAGGCCTTGGCACTACTTGACTGAAATGAATAATCACATCCATTCTCTGGTGCAGCATGCTGATCCAGATGAGAAAAACATTTGCTCAGGATGACAAGTCCACCAGTCCCAGAGAACAAAGAATCACTGTATTGGTTGAGAAAACTGTCCACTGCAAGTGAAACAGCAGATGGCTGAAACTTTGCAGTTTGAAAAGCTGAGACTGATGAGACTAATATCTGAAACACACCGTAACTTAGACCACCAAAGTCCAGAAACGTCTTGTAAATAACAGTAACGTATAATATGTGTACTGCCCATTTCGCCATGCTGAAAACAGAGCAATCATGGGAAATGTAGTTTTTTCTATGCTTAAAAATCGTTAATTAACCTTGATACAACCACAAAGATTTCAGCTTTCAGAAGGACGTGCTGTAGTAGTTGGTGGATTGTTTTAGATTATGAAAAAAAATCCCGGTGAACGCGCTTTTCCTTTAGTGGCCGGTGGTAAAAATTCTTAACGATAGATTGCATAGTCACTGAAGCTAATGGAACAGAGGATGACCGCATATAACGACGTGATTTCAGCTCTATGTTGGAGTATGTGCCAAAAAAGAAATAGTACATCTTGTTCCCCATAATTCTTAAAGCCAGAGATTTGCATTTCAAGATGCTGAATGATTTCTAGGCCTCAAAAGAATTCTTACGATTGAAATTTAACATGGATAATAACTGTTGTATTTTTTGTAAGTCTGAGGCAGAGACCACATTCGTTTCTTTACTGTAATCGTACATTTAACTTTTGGGCATGCTTAAATGAGTGGCCCAGATCCAAAATTGAGTTCTTAGCAGCTTTTACTTTACAAACCATTGAATTTGGAGTACTTTTAAAAGAAAAAAAGAAGTTCAATTTTTGGTCAATAATTTTATCATTTTGGCAAAATATTTTATTCAGAAATGTAAATGGAGTAAAAGGTAACCTTGTTTAGGAGCCTATGGTTATGAGCTTATGTCCACAATTAAGAAACCACTGGGTTGTATGAGTGGTAAAGGAGCCCATAGTCTTTTATTTGCAATCAGTTAATTTAATTTACATTAACCCCTGATTATATATCATTTTTTTAAATTTATTTATTTATTTTTTGTTTGTTTGTTGTTCAGATATTAGTCTATGTGGTATCTGTGTATGATTTGTTGCTCAGTCCCTTGTGGGTTTTGTAAACAGCTTTCAGTACCTTGTATTTCAGTAAATATGATGTTCAAGAAAAAAAAACAGAAAACATGAGGAAAACATGCTAGGACCAAAGAAAGAAGCATGCTTTGTGAGTTTGATAAAGTCTGTTGCTGACAAAACAAGCTACTGTAGAGTTGGAGTCGCCCCAGTCTCGTGCCTATTTATCTTATCATCTGAGGTACAGAGAGCCAGGGTGTCAGCACCGTCCAGCTTCACACCTCAAAGCTGATCTCTCTTGACTGTCCAAACAGGGGCTCTGTTGCCAGGTGTGTGTCTGAGTATGCACGCCGCAAGTGTGTAGAGCTGCATGTAGTCTTGATGGCAACGTCATATGGAGGTGGGGGTCCCAGCCATGGAGGAGGGTGAGGCGTTGGACTAAAACCACCACAATCCATGGGAGGGTAGTCGAATTCCTCACCACGAGCACCATGCCTGTGCCGTTCTATTGACCTACACTCAAGAAAACAGTGGCATCAAGAAATCATGTGGAAACAAACTGATATGTACAGTGCACTCCTGAGGTTCAGTGACTGTAGAGATCAGATACTAGATAGCAGATGGAGTCATGTTCTGTCAATAGTTGTGTTTCCTGCCAAATACAGGAATTGGGTTACAAAGAGGTATAATGGACATCCTGGGTGTGTGGGATGATAAAAAGCTTTTGAATTACGCCAGTGGTTTGTAACCATGAGCTATATGCAGGATGTCTCTCCAGTTATTTCTTTAAATGGACTAACACAATTCTGACCAAATAGCAGGAGCTAATCATCTCCTTTTTTTTTAATAATACACCTACAGAGTCTATTATTCACAACATAATTTGCATCTGAATTAATTAAAGTTCAGCATTTGGGAAATACACTTACTGCTTTCTTGCCATGAGTTAGATGAGAAAACCCAGCTCGTGTCTGTACAGTAAATACGTAGCCATAACCAGCTGCTGTTAGCTAGTTAGCTAACATTTGAAAAACAGTCTGGCTCTGTCAAAAAATTTGCCTTCCAGCAGTTAATTAACATAGCATTTCTTTTTGTTTAATCTATCCGTTTTGTTTTTGTACTTCTTTTTGTATAAATGAACAACCACAATAATATGTTAATTAATGTGTTAATAGTGTTAATTCAAACTGGTGATATTTTGATATATTATACGAAGCCAGGCTAGCACTGTTCCTTTATGCTATGCTAAGTTGCTGGTGGAAGTATAGCCTACTGACATTTATGTTTATTAATTTACCAACATGTCAAACAAATTATTTAACTAAATATTGAACTATTCCTTTAACTTTATATTCATATTTGTATCTTATATTTAGATTTAGATACCTTGCCTATGCTAAATAAACAGTGTGATCTCTGGCTAGGCACAGCCTGCAAGGCAGGGTGACCACATTTAAAGATTCATGCTCTATTCATAGTCCTTATTTATTTTGGACTAAAGTTTAAAAAGGGGGTGGGGGTGGGCAGATTATCTCTGGAAAAGGTTCAATCGTTTCAGTCTGTGTGTGCAAGCCTCTGGTGCAGCTGTATTCCAATGGGACTATGGAACTATGGATCCATGATATGATCAAATATAGACGAAGGAAAGCTTTGAATCTAACATCTATTGTTTGGGTTAAATGAAGTGTTTTTTGTTAGTATAAAATGCTAACTGAGTAACAGCAGTAGGAGTTGAAGCAGTTGTTGTCTGACTTCAGGATAAAACTGGAACACACAAATACAGATTGAATTGTGCAAAGCAGTAATATGCACCTCTAAAGTGACATTTCTCTTTTACCCACCTGGGCAGAAACACTGACTGGGACTCTGGGAAGCGACTCCCCGGAGGTGTGAAGACGGCATGGCTGCCAAAGTTGGGGTAGTTGTTGTATGGATAATGTGGGCACTCCGGGTCAAACTCCCTGTGGTTGTAGTTTATGGCATTTTTGCTGTTCATTGCCCAGAAGAGCCCCAGGATGAGCATGACCACCCCCAGCACTACGCAGCAGAGGGAGAAAGCCTGCAGGCGGCTTTGGGATGAGGCCAAGAAGGCTGTGGAGCCCCCTGTCACAATGAGGAAGGCTCCGATGAAGATTGCTCCATGGTGCAGGGAAGGCATCTTCCTCCAGGACTGTGTCTGTTTCTGAGGTATAGGCTGTGACCGGCTGGATAGTGTCACTCACGTACAAACGGTCCCACAGAGTGCGATCTCCATGCGCTCTGACACTGAGCAGACATCCAAATGATTTATTCCACAGTTACAGAGAAATGTGTCCTAAAGCTTACATTTTTGTTATTTTCCATCTCCCATACTGTTGGAAACTGCTGATCATAGGCTAGTCCATGGATTAGTCCTCACTCTGTAGATCTCCAGCTCCTGTGGAACAGTGTTAAAATTGATGATTTCTAGGTAAATAAAGAAAAATAAAACCGTGGATGCTTTGACGCGCATCGGGCTAATGTGGAGTAGCTGTGTGTTTATCATCAGGGCAGATGGACGAGAGGACAGCAGAACCCATTAAGAAATCTTTACTGGCGCCCCACCCTCCCTCCGTCTAATGTGTCTGTAGGGTACCACTTTAGCCCTGTGTGGTTGTGTGACAGTAGTTTCTCTAAAGACAAATGGACATGCGGGACATAAAGGAGAATTTAGAAGCTATGTACATCCTATTAGACGCTTTTGTGTTCAGTTACAAAACTCAAATATAAAGTTGCATTTTTGGCAGTTGAGTTCATTTGCAGGCCAGCGACCATTTTTTTGTCTTAAAAGTTATGAAACATCCTTCTTCACAAACTGATGCTTGATAAAGGCTATGTGAGTGATTTATCATGACAGTGTCCTTGTGGTGATATTTATAACCATTTGTTCCTTTATTGCAGACCAAATGGGCTGATAAACAAATGTATCAAAGGGTTAATATTAATCCATAAAGATACTGACTTGCAATCCAGACACTGCTGGAGCTTTTGCAATAGCCTTGAAGGCTGTGAATCAGGATCTACAGCTGCTATTAAGAACAGTGAGGTCAAATAGTCTTTATAGTTCAGGATTTGATTTTGTCAGTTTTAGCAGCCTGGGGACAGTTTGCATGCAATTAAAAACAGTTAACAAATGGTGGATATTTTATTTATTTATTTATTGCTACCAAAATCAATACAATGTAAAATGTAAAAATATTAAATGTGGAGGGTGATATCATATGAATACAATAAAATTAAACAAATGTTTAAAAAAACATAAAATAAACAGCAAAGAGTCTACATCAGCTAGAGGCTGTAATCTACTTAAGTGTCCAAGTGAGGTCCTCACTGGTGTGGACACCCAGGTATTTGATGCTGCTCACCCTCTCCACTTTGAGCCCCCGGATGAACAGTGGCTGCTGAGTTGTCCTCGCCTTCCTCATGTCCACTATCAGTGAGCATTGCATAGATTTACTTGGAGCAAACAGATGTAGTTCAGAATATCACATCAAGCTGCTTTTGATTATATCATATGAACCTCATCAGCAGAGGAGATGTGCCCATTTATTTATTCTATTAAAATAAATAGACCTTAAAGTGTCCCCTCAGCTGTTGTTTCCAAGGTTGAGACCTCCCCCTGAACTAGTGTTTATTCACACAAAGCAGAACAATTGTCCTTCTATATTTGAAGAATCTGAACTCTTCTTCATATCGATGCACTGAGAAAGGCTGTTTGACCCTCACATTCTTCCATTTATACATAAATAAATCATTTTAGATGTATTAATGTTTGCTGACATGTTTCTAATTAATCAGCTGGAGACCAGAAGTACTATAATGTTGCATTTTGGGGTGGGAACATCCTGTCAGGAAGCAGAGCCACGTGTGCCACAGTGCCAGAGCTGTGTTGCATAAAGTTGACATTTTAATACAAAATAACCTGTTGGTTAAAAACATTTATGACAGAGGTTCCCTGAAATGCACTGTACTGTAATTTAGATATCTTTTATAACGTTTTCAGCTAACCGTTCAACAAAAATCTGATTTATCTCGATGTTTTTATGCCTCTGTGGCTCCAAAAATATCTGGGTATATGAGTCATGATCTGAAGGAGTCAGATCGGTAAACCGAGAAGTAACAATAAAGGGTTAAGGGGATATTTTATTCACAGCTTTAAGAAACAACAAGTTAAAGCCAGATTACATCCATATTTCCAGTATCTGAACGTCTGCTGTCAGAAATCGAGAGTATGAGTAGCCAAAGGAAAAGTAATGATGTACCTCACTAATCAATAGTGTAACTTTAAACCAGACGTATGAATGCAGGCCATAAGAATCATCCCACTCCACCCCCAGCTCCACCTCAGCCTAAAAACTGTTTGGTTGTACTTTATCGGGTCATATTTAACTGACTACAGAAACATGGTTCAGGCCGTGTGCCCGCCCTACCCTCCGTTCCTCGTCACTTCCCCACACCGCACACAACTAGTGCTGCTGCTGTGACCAGATGAAAAACAAACCATAGGCTACAGAAACTCATGTCATACTGGTTTTCGGTGCTGTAATCACTCTCAAACCTGATGTGCTTCCCCTGGGAAGACAAAACAAAGTGGCAGAGAAGCGGATAGTGGGAGAGGCTCGGTGGGGTGGAATGATACGCGGAGACACTGTTTTCCTGGAGTTTTTCGGGGCTCGGGAGGGCGCAGACATCATGAGTACAGCTGATGAAAAGGAGAAGAGAGACGGTCAAGCTGTCAGCGTCTGCTGAGCAGCTCCCCACTGCGACGTCCTATCAGGTAGAGAGAGGCTCGATATCTACAGACGCGGAGATGATGTAGCCTACATGTTGCATATTTTCGTGTTATTTCTTCCTGACGTCAGTTTACTTTTGCTTCTGTCCTCTTTTATACGCGCGCCCGCGCACGCACACACCCACTGTGGTATTGTTGATGCGGTGTCTGAGTTCTCTGGTGAGCGCGGGAGCAGCTGGAAAGAGGGAGCTCTGATAAGGCTCCGGAGATGCCGCTTCCCAAGGGCATGCTGCTCTGTCTGGGCATTCTGCTGATCTCTGTTGCGGTGCTCTTGTTCCTCTGTGGGGGTCTGCCATATCAGTCAGTCCCACAGTTTGCAACCGGGGCGTTCCTGAGCATCGTGGGCATGGGCCTGCTGGTCAGTGGAGTCTGCTTGGCCGTGAAGAATCTCCAGGTGGCAGTGCCCGGCCACTTTCTCCTGCATCCACGCACAGGCACACGCTTCAGCCCACAGCAGGCTCTGGCCATACAGAGGTATACATGCACAAAGGGCAACATGTGCATTATTGTCTAATGCTTTAGAGTTTTCACGTTTTCCTTTCTCTTCTTTCGTTCTTTCTTATGAACTTTCTTTAGGCTAATCTTCATTTTCTTTTGAAATACTGGACAGTTTGACATTCACCTGGCTTCTAACGGGTATGTAAATATACAACATAGGCTAAGGGCTCACAAGTCAGTGAGTCTAAATTATATTGGCTGTGGTACAGCAATGCTTGGAGCTAAATGCCAGTGTCAGCATGCTAACAAATAACATTCTGATGGTTAGCAGGGATGTTTATCAAAGTCACCAACTTAGTTTCACATGTTACCATGCTAATATTTGCAAATTAGTTCTAAACATTAAGGAGGCCTACTACGGGTAAGGTGATTAGTTTTGCAGGTATTTCATCATATCCAAATGTAATCTAAAATTAAGGGATTGCCCAAAGTATTAACCTGATGAACACATGATTGTGTGGACCAAATTTCCTGGTAATCAGTTCAATAGTTATTGGGATATTTGCCTCAATGCCACAAGTCAGCATCTGAGTGGCACTAGAGGAAAAGTCAAGCAATCACCTATGTGATTAGGATTCATCCCATGACAACCATTATTGTTGACACATACTTTCATGACATTTTAGTTGATGAGATATTTTTAGTCCGTACCAAAGGTGTGGACTGACTAACGTTGCCATATGAAGCCATGCTGCTGACATTTCCAAAAAAAAAAAAAAATTGCAAGAACAGCTGATTTAGAAAACCTCTTATTTCTGTCAGTATATCAACAGAGTGTATCCAAGAGTACCATTTAGTCAAACTTGGCGTGAAATGATTGATTTATAACCCATAGGCCACGCCCCCTTCTACCCCCTGTACATCCTCCCCACATCCTCGTTCCTGTACTTTTATACCTTAGGTGTTAGGTTTTCAACACCTCCACCATTATTATTTGGGTCGATCAAAAGACAACACAATTTTATTATTTTCCTCAGTAACTTTATTCAGGCATCAAAGTGTTTTCATGCCATTTACAATTGGATTGACACGCCACATCCTGGCACTAAGGTCTTGACAGAAGATTCATGACTTTTCACACTCAAGAGGGGTTTTTGTGTGGGAATAAAAAAAATAATGTTTTCTCCCCTAGTTTGGATTAGTGTGGAGTCGAATAAACTGCATTGAATAATTCAAATCTGGGATAAATTGAATTTCTATAATTACATAATTACAGGTGGAGACGGGTGGTTTGAATTGTGAAAAATGTGCAGGGTTAAAATAAGCTATTTTTGAAAGATTATTAGGGTTTATGTTTTATAGGTAAGTGTTTTATGAATGGTGACTTTTCCATCTATCTTTCTCTATGCTAGTTCTTAACTGTAGAGATGTAATAGCTTCACCAGTCAATGACCAAGTGGTGCTGGCTATAGTTCCTTCATTTTGAATATATAGACTGAAGACTTATAATTCTAAGATTTAAATTTAACACTCTAGGCAGTATGTGTTTTCATGTTTGTGATGAATGAAACTCAGGTGCTTTCTGTTTACTGGAGCTGATCTGCTGGCTTTCTGTGATTTCCTGCGATCATGTATTTGTACACCCACAGGTAAAAACATTTTGTTGCTAGGTCTTTTTCCAAACTACATACACCCCCCCCCGTCCTCTTTTACATTCTTATAATTAAAGAACACAATGAAACATAGCAGATTACAGGTGAGAAGTTCCCCCAGAAAACACAGGACCCAAATGCATGACTCAACAGACAATGTGAAAGTTTAAAAGACTTATTTCTTAGTGTGTACAGAGCTGCTCCAGGGCTGGAAACTGTGAAGAAAGCTGTGGTGTTCAGGTGAGAACTAGGGGGCCTCTGGATCAGGACACATTCAACTCCACACTAAACTAGGGGAAGAAAATATTCATTTTTTACCTATAAAACATAAACCCTAATAATCTTTCAAAGATAGCTCATTTTAACCCTGCACATTTTTCACAATTCAAACCACCTGTCTCCACCTATAATTATAGAAATTCAATTTATCCCAAATTAGAATGATTTAATTCAGTTTATTTGACTCCACACTAATCCAAACTAGGGGGAGAAAACATTATTATTTTTTATTCCCACACAAAAACCCCTCTTGAGTGTGAAAAGTCATGAATCTTCTGTCAAGACCTTAGTGTCAGGATGTGGGCTGACAATCCGGTTGTAAATGGCATGAAAACGCTTTGATGGTAGAATGAAATTATTGAGAAATAAGAAAATCATCTTTTGATCGACCCCATAATTAGATTGGATGTGTGAAAACCTAACACCTAAGGTATAAAAGTACAGGAACGAGGATGTGGGGTGGAGGGATGGGCAGAGGGCTCTGGGACCAGAAGGGGCCATGGCCTTGACAACATGGTGCCCTTGTATACTCTCTATCAGCCCTGTCCTGTTTTTGGGCTTCCCTTGTGTTGTTCAAGATAAATTCACATACGAAGAAATGCAGAAACACATTATCCAGGGAGATGAGCTGACATACGGCCTTGTTGTTGAACAGATCTCTTGTATTAGTGCAAAGTTTGACAAAGAGCACTGAAGAACTTTAGGGCCTTGAAAACTCTGGACTTGTGACATGAAGAATTGGAATGCAGAACATTTTATGATTATAAGTGCAGAAGTAGGTCATGGAAAAAAAGGCAGACACACATGCACGTGGCTGACAGACTTCCCTTGAAAGTGTCTGAGGTAATCTATGCTAGCCCGTTTATCTAAACAAGGCGTGCTCTGCGTTTTGTCCAGCACTGTGGAAGAGACACCAGGAGCACAGGTTGCAGAATGGAAGCTGTTTCTACGTACAGTATCTCCAGACACTGACAAACTTAGATCAGTATTTCTAACGCTGTCAAACTAACTATTGAACATGAGATGCCAACAGTGGATGAACATTTTTTTAAAATTGTTACAGGGATTAAAATGATTACATGAAATAAATGCAGAGGGTTGCTGGGAGCTGCAGTGCATTTGTGGAAAAGCTGTGTGATAGAGCAGCTCAAGGCTTGAAGACTGAAGAGTGTTTTGAAACAAAGAATGGATGAAGGAAATGAGAAAGCACTAAAGTGAGCTGAAGTTCAAACTTGATAATCAGACTGAATTACCGTTTTATTTCACTTCATTCAAGCTACATTTCTACATCTTTCAGAAACCACATTTAATGCTACACCTCAGTTCCAGTCAACAACTGATAGTCAGCTTCCTTCAGTGATTCCAGTTCAGCTTTTTTTGATTGTTGATCATTTTATTCAATCTTAGCTACAGTCTACTTAACATGAGTTCTGGATTGCAACGTCTGTATGTATTTCATGCAAAAGCAGGTGGTCATATGTCCTGGTCATATGCCAGGGATAGCTGCGATATCTGTTCCCCGACTTCAAAACTTTAGTGGTAGTGGAGCTGGCATTCAGGTTTCAGAGCAAAATTTCAAGGGCCATGAGCAACCTAGTGACAATCACCTCTGCAGCAGGTAACAGCAGGTCAGTTCAGTTAGCCTACCTTATTGTAAATGGATTGTCCACATTTTAATGGTAATTGTCTAGTTTTGTAAAATTGCAATGCTCATATTTGCTTGTTTACACACCCTGGCTGCAGTATTTTTATATTTATTTGCTGTCACTGCCAAAAAAAAGACACCTGCTTTATGTGGTGTTGACATGAAAAGGTGCTGCACATAAGCTTGTTCCATATACAGTATTAATTATTACAAAAATAAAATGAAATGAATGAAAATAAAATGCTAATAAATGTCTTATCATTAAAAAAATGAAAATTAAATTGCATGGTAATAATAAATGATGACAGAATATTTGTGACCTGTCTGTCGAAACGATGAACAATGATAAAGTCTAGCGCGATCGCTGCAATATACTTTTAGAAAGCTTGGAATATAAAATGGCAGTTGTGTTCAGTGTAGACCTTGATGACTTTGACTCGGGTAATGGGGACTCAGCGTGGACTCAACTTACAGTATTCTTTGGTAACTTGGACTTGACTCAGACTTGAACCCTGGGGACTCAAGGCTCAACTCAGACTCGAACACACACTGACTCATACTGGTTCAGAGGTAAAACGAGGACTTCAGGAGTGGAACGTGGGCAAAGTGGTGCAAGTCTGTCTTCTGCTTGTTCAACAGCTGTTTGATAAACTGCTCATACAGTCTCTGTTGCTGGCTGATAGTTGCACTACAGAGTGGTCCTCCAGGTCTTCTGTTCTCTGCCTGCTCAGCTGTTAGTGCATGTGGGGGGCAGCCCCTCCGCTCCCTCCTCTAAACAGAGACCAACAGAGAGAAAATACAGTTAAAAAACAAAGCAGGACAGTCCGCGTGAACCCCGGAGGCTATGCGGGGTGAATTATGGGGTATACCACTCATTAGGTTCCAATAGTGGAAACGCAGCATATAGGTACAAGACAAACCCAAATGATTCTTTGTGAAGATGGTACCTTATCATGATGCTGAACTGGGAACCTTTCAGTGTCCTGAATCTTCATCAACAGTCACAAAGATATGGAAACCATGAATTTGTAAGCAGTTATATTAGTTGCAGTGTTACGTTTTATGTGAACAATGAAAGGAGCTGAAGATTGTTTTGAAGGATAGCCTCTAAAGACAAGAGTTTGCTACATGTTTTTCTCAGTGCCTGTCTTTTTTCTTCGACTCAGGAGATTGGACCGAATTCGTCGGGAGATGTCAGAGGACTCTGTCAGTATGAACCCAGAGCCCAAACCCTTCATACCATCCACCCCACCACCTTGGACTATGGAACCGCCTCCGTCCTATGACACAGTGATGAAGAGCCAGGAGCTGAGTGAGCAGCTCTAATCTCTGGTTGACATCTTGCCTTCATGTCAGTGCCTTTTGTCCTCAGTCCTGTGTGAGATACTTGAAGAAACAGTTGGTATTTTCTGTGAAATTGTTGCAGCAGGCCTTTACTGCGCCTTGAAACAGCCACCTAGAGCCCAAACATAAGCCGAGGAGTAAGAAGAAACTGCCGCTGGATAAAGACTTACAGACTGAGCCCCAGCGTGGCCTCTGTGTGTCCTAAATGTGTGTTGTGATTGATTGTGAAAGGAACTGGAATGATCACTACAACTGCTTCACTCTCTGCACTGAGGGCCTTTCTTGAGAACAGCATTACCGACTTTTATAATGAAGACCTTCATGTCAAATGTTGACACCTAATAAGGATATTTTATTGGTCTGCATGAATTTATGTGACCTACTACTGTGGCTGCACAGCACTATTCTTCAACCACAGCTCCTCTTTGTATCTGCACTCTTTTACCTTTGAACAAGCCTGACTGAGCAGTCAGTTAGCTTAGCATTTTGGCTTATGCCAATGCTAAGTGCCCTAACTAGCAGAATGTTAACAGTACACTGTTACTCATCTTTCAGCTTTGTATCCAGTGTTTGCAGAATGTCCACTGTGTTGTGATGCTTGAGTTAATGAATAGCTATATGGGTGGTGTCTCAATTAGAAATAATTCATTGTTTATTTAAAAAAGAGCGAAGGCCTGGAAAGGCGGGGAAGGGAAGTGTCGAGCTGTTTAAAAATATGCCTAAACAAAGCAAGCATCAACATCCACTCAGTTAAATACTGTTCAGAAGCTGAGATGCAAGCCTCCTTTTAGCAGCTTAAGGAAAGGTGACCTACTAGGTACACATATACTCACCTGTAATTTTATCCCTGACCCGACCAGGCTGTCTCCAGGCTGTAATAAGCAGCCGAGTGGAACCCTAACTGCGTTTTCTCCAGCCTCACCTTCAAGCTCGAGTGCACAACACCACAAAATCTTTACTCTCAGTATGACGCGTGCCTCAGTTTCAAATTTACACAGAGAAGAGCTTCACTAGCCAGCAGTGGCTACGGCGATGGCAGAGGGAAAACCCTATCGGTATGGACTGATAGCTACAGGGCTGTGTGTGGTGGCAGTCGGCCTTTTCATCATGACACAAGAGCGGCCCCACATTTATGCCACAATGTGCGTTCTGGGTGTCGCCATGGTGTGTGTCGGGTCTGTGTGGAGCCTCTGCCAGTGCTACCCCAAGGTAAATCCAGACTGTGCATGTTAGAGAGAGAGACACAGAAAGTAACGTCTGATCGCTGTCATGCAAGAATGGAGTTGTTAATAGAGCGTGTGTGTTTGTCAGGTCATTTTGGCTCCTCAGGAGAAATGTCTAGAGGATCTAGTGTGTACAGCAGCCGAAGCAAATGATGAGAGGTATCAACACACACACACACACACACACACACACACAGTGCCAGTGGCCCACAGACAAGTGGGTGTTCACTCAGGCCTTAATGATTCCTTGCAGTTTGTCTGTCTATACATCAGGATGATGTCAGTGGCTATCATGTTGTGGGTGAACATGGCGACAGTACCAGTGTAATGTGTCTGGTGGGGGGCTAACAGACTGTAGATACTAATTTTATTACTATGACAGGAAATTGAATGGTGATATAATGCCAGCAGGGCAGATGATGGAGGTAATGGAGAGTGCTGAAGACAGGAAAAGTGGAAGAGAACTAAAAGGTGGCCTGAAGGGTGAGGCTGAAAGGAACAGATTGGAAACATATGGGTGGAGACAGTGAATAAGTAACGCTCCCCCCTCCCCTCACAATGACCATTATGTTCCCTTGATTAAAGCCCTTGAGCCTCAGTGGCCAGTGGTTGAAAAAGGAGGCTGTACTCCTGTTTGTAACTCCGTGCATGTTCAACAGCCAGACAAGGACATGCATGATCAGAAAAGCCCTGAGTCAGAGTAAAAAAAAAAAAAAGAGCAAGAAAATGAGGACAACAGGCTGGAACTAGACTTCTATTTCTGTCCTACCCCTCCTCCTCACTTTCGGTTTAATTTTAGGCATGCTGATGCTCTGCCAGTTTTGAACAGCCAAAAACCGAGGAGCAGCAGGCTTCTTCCCGAAACTCTGAAGAGCCAGTGTCACAGCTGCCCCACGCTGCATCTGGTCTGACAGAGGGACACCACCTGAAACACTCGATGTTTGATGCATTTTTATAATCCTTGACTGAGTGACAACATCGCTCACACATGGTGAAGTTTGAATTATTACAACCAAAGGAACTGACTGATTGTGTATTAACAGGTTTGAATCACAATGTGTCATTGTGAGTGCTTAAAGATTCCTTTAACATGTTAAAATATATAAAAATACTTTGTGTTTTATATGGTATTTCCACAAAAAGGTTTGATGAACTGCTTATGTTTTATTAAAATGACATCTTCAGTAGTCTGTTAACCTCATTGAAAATATATTTCATTTCAAAAGTGTCAGAGTTGGACACAGGATGTCTCCTACTCGGTGAATGCACAGTGGTGGTTGTGTAAGTTGCACAACGGACCAAGACTGCAAACTAGTTATGACATCACAAAATCGTGGTACCACATATATTTCAAACCAAAGATTGAGGTGAATTCAAGAAACCTTCCCCCTTCTGCTAATGAATGTGATCCCCTCCAACATTATTCTGCAAAGTGAAGCTCTGGCATCCACATGAAGAAACTACAGTGGAACCTTGGATTGCGAGCAACCTGGTTCGCCAGTGTTTTGCAAGACGAGCAAAAACAATTTGATTTGATATACAAGCGAAGTCTTGCAATACGTACACTTTGTCTGCCGAGCGTCACGCGCTTCACTCATATAGTCCATATCTGTACGGAAACAATGGCCCCTCACGCCAGCCACGATTCTGTTCAAAGGTAAAGTGCAGGTTAATTTGTTTTATTTTTACTTTATACTGTATTTTGTATTACTGTAATCATTTTTATATGGATAAGTGAGTGTGGAACGAATCATCTGAGTGTCCATTATTTATTGGGAAAATTCGCTTTGATATACAAGCGCTTTGGATTACGAGCACGTTGCCGGAACGAATTATACTCACAATCCAAGGTTCCACTGTATAAGCAAACCATATTTTTGAGTGATGAGGGACTTTACTACAGTTATGTATTGAGTTTGTAGGTCCAGAAGATGGCAGTATTTATTATATGACAGCGATAGAGAAACAAAAACTGACCTGCATGAATTCTATTACTTTTTATTCCCATAATGTGATTAAAGTGGTCCAACTTTGTATGACAGTTCTGTAAATTTGGAGGATTTATAAGAGACAGATTATAAAAGTAATGGTGTACATTGTATCCTGAAACATCCTGAATATTCTGACTTGAATTTGGGTCAAGCTTTGAAAATGCTTGATCCTGTGGTTCCCGTAATGCAACCCAGTGTCTTTCATTAGATCCTACTGTACTGTTTCAAACTCGATGCCCCCAGTAAGTGATATGGGGTTTCTTAAATGTGCAGCCTTCTGGCTGTATTACAGTCCTACAAAGTAACTGTAGACTACAACAGAATGCACACAGACATGACATTCATTTTCTAATCAGCTAACCCTCCATCTTCTCTAATATATCCTTCCATTACTTTAACTCCAGTAGTTCAGAAATGCACAAAATTAACTTTGTCATCCTTTTCTACAATAAAATGATCTAATAGTGTATGTGCTGTCAGTTCAGTCGAGCTGAACCTCTGCTGTGAAATCTGGTGGTCTGTGGCTGCCAGAGAGAGGAGCTGCTCTTTGCTTTGTGAGTAATGTTGCACTTTCACATTTGGTGTGGATGCCATCAAGCTCAAGCCAAGATAACCCTGACGCCCTCATCAGGGTTCCTTTCTCAAACGTGACCAAAACTCACCGAGGGCCATGGAAATGCATGTACCTTTTTTCACAGGCTGAGAAGTAGCCTAGTCTTTGTGATGTTAACATATTGTCATATATAAAATTAGTGGAATCTCCCACTGTTTGTCTTAATAGCTCATTCATTTATATCAGCTTTTCATTTGAACTGTATGAACTCATTGTTTGGACCTAATAGTTTAAAGTGAGCTGAATGGACAGAAATATACAAAGAAACGTGTATGTGAGAGTTTGATAGAGAGTTCCAGGCATCTGCATGAGCACAGCTCATGCAGGGAGACTTTAAAATGAGGAGAATAAGCTAAATATTGGGCACAATCACTTGGCATGCCTTTAGGAATAAACGAGCACTTGCATGCATAACTCACTCTGTTCACATGAAGTGCACATGTTAAACAGCATCAACTTGAACATGTACTGAATGCAGTAATTACAGGGTGGTTTGGGGAAGCATGAAACATGACTCCACCACAGTAAGAGGTATTTTTAAGGCACTAAAGCGGTGGCTTGAGTCCCAGAAACGTCACCAGTCCCCGCCTTGAATTATAATAATCAATTGTTTGATTTCCAAAATCAGAAAAGATGGTTGGAGGCGCTCTGTGACTGTCAGGCACACAGGACGCGCGGATGCATCTGGATAACTCAGACTGTCGTTAGTGGATATACAGTATGCAATTCACTCCCTGTTGTGATCATTTTACCAATAACAGCCAAAGAGATGTGACGAACCTTAGCCTGGCTGGGCGCTGTGTTTGTGCGCATCTTTGGCCAAGAGCGCGCAGGACTACCCCGAGGACGATGAGATGATCCTGGAACTGAACGGGACTTGAAACGGGAGCCGAGCCCGCTGCAGAGGTTTGATTATTATTATTACAATGTTGATCTCTAAAGCAACTAGAAAATTAATCATTTAATCGATTGATATTCAAGTGACATTTTGAAATCCAGTCCCTTTGTATGTCTCACTTCTCTTCATGCATTTTGACAGAGCACCTACAGGCTACTGTATGTTCCGTGCGTCACACCCCAGGCAGCGTGGCGCATGCCCGGTCAGCACCTGGTTATACTGCATCAGGGGACGCACGAGTGTCACGTCCAGAAAGCCATCAGGGGGCTGAGAACCAGAGCAACCAGGAGAGGATACCTGCTGGAGACCCTGTAGAACTGCTCTGGAGCTCTGTGCGGCTTCCTGGTCAACATGAGCAGTGAAGGACATCGATGTCCTTCACCTGGTAACTGCTTCAGCTGTCAGCATGCTGCTGCTAAGCTCATCAGTACAGGTGGCAGGGAATAAAACAAACACTCATTTAATTATGCTTTGCCTCATGTAAAATCTAAAATTGGCTAAAAATGGTCTAATCTCGTTAGAGGTCTCCATGACCTGCTCAGACATTGTAACTGTGTGTGTGTGTGTGTGTAAAAAAGTGCTATAAGTTTATTATTTATTGCTTTTGGGGTATTTTTGGAACAACAGGGAATGTTTTATTGACAATGTTAATGACAAATGGAAAGAGAAGGTTTGGATTACTTTAAAAACATAGGTCCAAATAAAATCCAAATTTTAGATAAAACTTAATAGTTAATTAAAAGAGACAATGATAACAATTGGTTGCTGAGATAAAATCAGTTTTATCTGAGGTGTTTGAAATAGGGAGCCCAGACAATGAAAGCCTAACACTTTATAATGCAAGAGATAAATTTGTGTAGAGCTTTGCTGAAAGATGTCAGAGAACCAACAAGATACAAGCAGAAGCCTGACCACGCAAGGCAAAACCCCCCAAAACAAATGAAAAACAGCAACAAAAATCATAATAATTAACTCTAAAACTAACAGGTAACCAGTGAAGAGCAGCAGAAGCTGAAGTAATAGAGCTTTTGTCTGTTATGGTCTTACAGCAGTGTCTGTAGTCTGTGGATATTTTATCTGCTGAGACCCAAATAAAGTACAATATTGAAGTAAGGAGGAGATAAAGATAGGGATGATCCCCTTTAGTTCACAGATTCATTCCACATGTGTAACATGTTTTGATCAAGCACCTTAATGACGCAGGTGCTGGAACCAAGTGTTGTCATTATAAAGATCTATATTTGTAGTGAATCAGTTTACTATAACACTAATATGGAGCAGTGGCAGCCTAAAGCTTAGATAAGCTCATCTGATACCTGGACCACCAGGATAAATCTGGGCATGTGTCTGGGGATTACATCTCAGAGGTGGCAGTATTTAGTGAATAAATCAGGATAGAGCCTAGGGGAATTCTACAAATTCCCCCAGGCTCTACATATAGAACTGGCTCAGCCTGTCCCACCTCCTCACCCTTTTACAGCTTCCTGTGCAGGTTTTAATTAGTAGTTTCAGCCCCACAGTGAAGTGTGACTGTGCTCCTGCTAGGCAGTAAAGCTCTCTCATGTCCACTACATAGAGGAGGACTTGTCCATCTTTGTTCAGAGTGCCCCCTGGAACCTGCAGAGGTTATTGCAGCCTCATGGCAACACCTCTAAAAACAGAACATACCAGCCTCACTGTGCCATTTACACACATACGTGGACACCTGAAGAAAGAATCATTCAAATCCATACATCGTACATCTTCTGCAGATGATGGAGGGATGGCATAACTGTATATGATGGATGGCGGTGTTCAGAGTTCTCACAGAGAGGTTGAAGGATAAGTGCTCATTATGGACTTCAACAACGTCCCCGAGGAGGACGGAGTCAGAGTTCATAGACAGGCAACACATGCACACAAAGAAAATACTTGCACTTCCCCAGTATTTGTGTCTATGTCATTGCAGCTCAGTAACAAAATTAGGCTTCTCCCTATGCAGGCCAACTGGTGAGACAGTCACAACACACACACTCCAGGGGTTGTGAGTGGGTTGGACTCTGGTGTTGCCTGAGGTGCTGGTGTTAATCTGGTCTGTGTCCTCAACTGTGAGGGGAAAGGGACTGCGTCAGGAGCTCTGGCAGGTAGGACGTCCTCTGAACTGTTGTATGACCATTATTCCCTACCACTGTCCACTGCATTGCTCTGTTGGATGGTTGGTTTTTATTTTTGTTTGTACTCTTTATCCATTTGGATATCCTTCTCCTTGCCTTTTCTGATCAGGTATGGAGTTTATCCAAGCAACTTTACTGGCCCGTCCAGTAGATGTCGTGGTTGTTTTATTGCCTTTCAGATTCAGCCGTTCATTAGACACAGCCTGTTGGGACATGGTTGCTAATAGAGTTGTGATCATCTTTGCTGCAGGGAACGTCAGAGATGACACCTGCCTCTACTCACCTGCTTCAGAGCCTGAGGTTACATAACACTTTAAAAGCCCAACGGATGCCTTCACGCAAAATCCTCAACTTAACTTATGTTGTGTATGCAGGTTGTCACAGCACTGAACTCAGTGGACCAGCTCATGTCATAGGGAGCAGGCTGCTGCACTGACTTGTTTGCACCTGGAGATGACATTGTTAGTGCCAGCAGTGACTGCAGCACCTGTTTTATTTCCTGTAGTAGAACCTCCCAGGCTGCTGCTCTACACAAACTCACACACAGACAAATCATAAATATCTGAAAACAGTGCAATCCATGTGTAAGTGTGTTATATTTTGGTTCATGTGGGTATAGCAGTGATCCTGTGATCAGAACCTGTCACTGGTGCATGTTCTTGCATTACTCCATCAGTAATACAATCAACCTCCTCTCTGTTTGACACGCATCTTCTCACTAATCCAAACCTGGAAGCAGCCATGCATCGTGCAAACAACACACGTCAATGACTCACAAAAAGGCCGCTCTTAACAGGAAAACATACACCTATGTGTGTACGTATCTGGGAGAGAATTACACTGTGTGCGCAGATGGGAAACTTCTGTGTCAGTCAGTGTGGTCAGAGAGGTCGGGGGTCACGATCATTGACAGGGTTGTCAGTCACTGTCGTCAGGGGGAGGAGGAGGAGATGATGGGCTGCATAAGAGAAACCATCAGCGGGAGGTCAAATGGACGTAAAAAAACTGTGATCTAAAGTTTACAAACACTAAACACAGGTAAACTGTAATCTCTCTCTTGTTTACAGGTGAGCAGCGGGCAGATGGAGTGTATCGTCTATAATGGGCCAGGGGTAAAGGTGTGTACGCTGTGCCCCATTGCTGCGTGATAGGCGGTCTGCAGTGTGTGGTCCATGCTGATTCTGGACAAGATGAAGAGTGTGCAGATCCACAGCACCACCTGACTGGAATGGCACATTTCACATTAATATATATCATATTATAGGATTATAATTATTGATGCATTATTGTGTTCATCACTTTAATGTTGCAGCTGGTAAAGAGGGAGCTAATGCTAACTACCATATGTACTTATAATTTCAATGACTGCTGGGTAGTTTGTGACTCTTATGGTTTGGTTATAGTCTTGTTTTGTTTTATTCATCTAATTCTGAAAAGTAACTAGAAACTAAAAAGTTTCCAAATATATGGAGTAAAAACTACAGTATTTGTCTCTAAAGTGTACTGAAGTCAAAGTATAAATTTACAGTACAGACACTTCAAAATTGTGAAGTACAGTACTTGATTAAATGCACTTAGGTACCTTCCACCTCTACATAATGTATGTTTGCTCTTTACTAAGTGATAAACACAAGTGAGTTGAAGCAACTGCTATGAGAAGTCAATCATTTATATGATTATAGTAGTAGAACTCAGTAGTAGATTATAGTAGTTCTGAAGCACTTACATATATTCTAGGCCTCTGAATGTCCCAATGAACAGCTTTTCAATAAGATAATATCCTGTGTCAGACAAACTAGCCTCAGGCTTTGATTTTCTTTTAATTCAAATCCTAACTAAAGGATATCCAGACAATAAGAAGCAAGAAATGAACTGAAGGGGGAACCGGCGCTGCACAGGTTAAAAACCAATTCAGCTAAATACAGTAACAATGAGGCACTGTGTTGTCAGCTCTGGGTATAGGTAGAGAAATGTGGTGGCTCAGTCAGGCAGCAGG
>NW_018127941.1:702525-738779 GCF_001952655.1 Monopterus albus | reverse complement strand
ATCATCACACACACACACACACACACACACACACACACACAGTGCCAGTGGCCCACAGACAAGTGGGTGTTCACTCAGGCCTTAATGATTCCTTGCAGTTTGTCTGTCTATACATCAGGATGATGTCAGTGGCTATCATGTTGTGGGTGAACATGGCGACAGTACCAGTGTAATGTGTCTGGTGGGGGGCTAACAGACTGTAGATACTAATTTTATTACTATGACAGGAAATTGAATGGTGATATAATGCCAGCAGGGCAGATGATGGAGGTAATGGAGAGTGCTGAAGACAGGAAAAGTGGAAGAGAACTAAAAGGTGGCCTGAAGGGTGAGGCTGAAAGGAACAGATTGGAAACATATGGGTGGAGACAGTGAATAAGTAACGCTCCCCCCTCCCCTCACAATGACCATTATGTTCCCTTGATTAAAGCCCTTGAGCCTCAGTGGCCAGTGGTTGAAAAAGGAGGCTGTACTCCTGTTTGTAACTCCGTGCATGTTCAACAGCCAGACAAGGACATGCATGATCAGAAAAGCCCTGAGTCAGAGTAAAAAAAAAAAAAAGAGCAAGAAAATGAGGACAACAGGCTGGAACTAGACTTCTATTTCTGTCCTACCCCTCCTCCTCACTTTCGGTTTAATTTTAGGCATGCTGATGCTCTGCCAGTTTTGAACAGCCAAAAACCGAGGAGCAGCAGGCTTCTTCCCGAAACTCTGAAGAGCCAGTGTCACAGCTGCCCCACGCTGCATCTGGTCTGACAGAGGGACACCACCTGAAACACTCGATGTTTGATGCATTTTTATAATCCTTGACTGAGTGACAACATCGCTCACACATGGTGAAGTTTGAATTATTACAACCAAAGGAACTGACTGATTGTGTATTAACAGGTTTGAATCACAATGTGTCATTGTGAGTGCTTAAAGATTCCTTTAACATGTTAAAATATATAAAAATACTTTGTGTTTTATATGGTATTTCCACAAAAAGGTTTGATGAACTGCTTATGTTTTATTAAAATGACATCTTCAGTAGTCTGTTAACCTCATTGAAAATATATTTCATTTCAAAAGTGTCAGAGTTGGACACAGGATGTCTCCTACTCGGTGAATGCACAGTGGTGGTTGTGTAAGTTGCACAACGGACCAAGACTGCAAACTAGTTATGACATCACAAAATCGTGGTACCACATATATTTCAAACCAAAGATTGAGGTGAATTCAAGAAACCTTCCCCCTTCTGCTAATGAATGTGATCCCCTCCAACATTATTCTGCAAAGTGAAGCTCTGGCATCCACATGAAGAAACTACAGTGGAACCTTGGATTGCGAGCAACCTGGTTCGCCAGTGTTTTGCAAGACGAGCAAAAACAATTTGATTTGATATACAAGCGAAGTCTTGCAATACGTACACTTTGTCTGCCGAGCGTCACGCGCTTCACTCATATAGTCCATATCTGTACGGAAACAATGGCCCCTCACGCCAGCCACGATTCTGTTCAAAGGTAAAGTGCAGGTTAATTTGTTTTATTTTTACTTTATACTGTATTTTGTATTACTGTAATCATTTTTATATGGATAAGTGAGTGTGGAACGAATCATCTGAGTGTCCATTATTTATTGGGAAAATTCGCTTTGATATACAAGCGCTTTGGATTACGAGCACGTTGCCGGAACGAATTATACTCACAATCCAAGGTTCCACTGTATAAGCAAACCATATTTTTGAGTGATGAGGGACTTTACTACAGTTATGTATTGAGTTTGTAGGTCCAGAAGATGGCAGTATTTATTATATGACAGCGATAGAGAAACAAAAACTGACCTGCATGAATTCTATTACTTTTTATTCCCATAATGTGATTAAAGTGGTCCAACTTTGTATGACAGTTCTGTAAATTTGGAGGATTTATAAGAGACAGATTATAAAAGTAATGGTGTACATTGTATCCTGAAACATCCTGAATATTCTGACTTGAATTTGGGTCAAGCTTTGAAAATGCTTGATCCTGTGGTTCCCGTAATGCAACCCAGTGTCTTTCATTAGATCCTACTGTACTGTTTCAAACTCGATGCCCCCAGTAAGTGATATGGGGTTTCTTAAATGTGCAGCCTTCTGGCTGTATTACAGTCCTACAAAGTAACTGTAGACTACAACAGAATGCACACAGACATGACATTCATTTTCTAATCAGCTAACCCTCCATCTTCTCTAATATATCCTTCCATTACTTTAACTCCAGTAGTTCAGAAATGCACAAAATTAACTTTGTCATCCTTTTCTACAATAAAATGATCTAATAGTGTATGTGCTGTCAGTTCAGTCGAGCTGAACCTCTGCTGTGAAATCTGGTGGTCTGTGGCTGCCAGAGAGAGGAGCTGCTCTTTGCTTTGTGAGTAATGTTGCACTTTCACATTTGGTGTGGATGCCATCAAGCTCAGGCCAAGATAACCCTGACGCCCTCATCAGGGTTCCTTTCTCAAACGTGACCAAAACTCACCGAGGGCCATGGAAATGCATGTACCTTTTTTTCACAGGCTGAGAAGTAGCCTAGTCTTTGTGATGTTAACATATTGTCATATATAAAATTAGTGGAATCTCCCACTGTTTGTCTTAATAGCTCATTCTTTTATATCAGCTTTTCATTTGAACTGTATGAACTCATTGTTTGGACCTAATAGTTTAAAGTGAGCTGAATGGACAGAAATATACAAAGAAATGTGTATGTGAGAGTTTGATAGAGAGTTCCAGGCATCTGCATGAGCACAGCTCATGCAGGGAGACTTTAAAATGAGGAGAATAAGCTAAATATTGGGCACAATCACTTGGCATGCCTTTAGGAATAAACGAGCACTTGCATGCATAACTCACTCTGTTCACATGAAGTGCACATGTTAAACAGCATCAACTTGAACATGTACTGAATGCAGTAATTACAGGGTGGTTTGGGGAAGCATGAAACATGACTCCACCACAGTAAGAGGTATTTTTAAGGCACTAAAGCGGTGGCTTGAGTCCCCGAAACGTCACCAGTCCCCGCCTTGAATTATAATAATCAATTGTTTGATTTCCAAAATCAGAAAAGATGGTTGGAGGCGCTCTGTGACTGTCAGGCACACAGGACGCGCGGATGCATCTGGATAACTCAGACTGTCGTTAGTGGATATACAGTATGTAATTCACTCCCTATTGTGATCATTTTACTAGTAACAGCCAAAGAGATGTGACGAACCTTAGCCTGTATTGGCTGGGCGCTGTGTTTGTGCGCATCTTTGGCCAAGAGCGCGCAGGACTACCCCGAGGACGATGAGATGATCCTGGAACTGAACGGGACTTGAAACGGGAGCCGAGCCCGCTGCAGAGGTTTGATTATTATTATTACAATGTTGATCTCTAAAGCAACTAGAAAATTAATCATTTAATCGATTGATATTCAAGTGACATTTTGAAATCCAGTCCCTTTGTATGTCTCACTTCTCTTCATGCATTTTGACAGAGCACCTACAGGCTACTGTATGTTCCGTGCGTCACACCCCAGGCAGCGTGGCGCATGCCCGGTCAGCACCTGGTTATACTGCATCAGGGGACGCACGAGTGTCACGTCCAGAAAGCCATCAGGGTGCTGAGAACCAGAGCAACCAGGAGAGGATACCTGCTGGAGACCCTGTAGAACTGCTCTGGAGCTCTGTGCGGCTTCCTGGTCAACATGAGCAGTGAAGGACATCGATGTCCTTCACCTGGTAACTGCTTCAGCTGTCAGCATGCTGCTGCTAAGCTCATCAGTACAGGTGGCAGGGAATAAAACAAACACTCATTTAATTATGCTTTGCCTCATGTAAAATCTAGAATTGGCTAAAAATGGTCTAATCTCCTTAGAGGTCTCCATGACCTGCTCAGACATTGTAACTGTGTGTGTGTGTGTGTGTAAAAAAGTGCTATAAGTTTATTATTTATTGCTTTTGGGGTATTTTTGGAACAACAGGGAATGTTTTATTGACAATGTTAATCTCAAAGCAGTTTTTAAAAGATAAAATGGAAAGAGAAGGTTTGAATTACTTTAAAAACATAGGTCCAAATAAAATCCAAATTTTAGATAAAACTTAATAGTTAATTAAAAGAGACAATGATAACAATTGGTTGCTGAGATAAAATCAGTTTTATCTGAGGTGTTTGAAATAGGGAGCCCAGACAATGAAAGCCTAACACTTTATAATGCAAGAGATAAATTTGTGTAGAGCTTTGCTGAAAGATGTCAGAGAACCAACAAGATACAAGCAGAAGCCTGACCACGCAAGGCTAAACCCCCCAAAACAAATGAAAAACAGCAACAAAAATCATAATAATTAACTCTAAAACTAACAGGTAACCAGTGAAGAGCAGCAGAAGCTGAAGTAATAGAGCTTTTGTCTGTTATGGTCTTACAGCAGTGTCTGTAGTCTGTGGATATTTTATCTGCTGAGACCCAAATAAAGTACAATATTGAAGTAAGGAGGAGATAAAGATAGGGATGATCCCCTTTAGTTCACAGATTCATTCCACATGTGTAACATGTTTTGATCAAGCACCTTAATGACGCAGGTGCTGGAACCAAGTGTTGTCATTATAAAGATCTATATTTGTAGTGAATCAGTTTACTATAACACTAATATGGAGCAGTGGCAGCCTAAAGCTTAGATAAGCTCATCTGATACCTGGACCACCAGGATAAATCTGGGCATGTGTCTGGGGATTACATCTCAGAGGTGGCAGTATTTAGTGAATAAATCAGGATAGAGCCTAGGGGAATTCTACAAATTCCCCCAGGCTCTACATATAGAACTGGCTCAGCCTGTCCCACCTCCTCACCCTTTTACAGCTTCCTGTGCAGGTTTTAATTAGTAGTTTCAGCCCCACAGTGAAGTGTGACTGTGCTCCTGCTAGGCAGTAAAGCTCTCTCATGTCCACTACATAGAGGAGGACTTGTCCATCTTTGTTCAGAGTGCCCCCTGGAACCTGCAGAGGTTATTGCAGCCTCATGGCAACACCTCTAAAAACAGAACATACCAGCCTCACTGTGCCATTTACACACATACGTGGACACCTGAAGAAAGAATCATTCAAATCCATACATCGTACATCTTCTGCAGATGATGGAGGGATGGCATAACTGTATATGATGGATGGCGGTGTTCAGAGTTCTCACAGAGAGGTTGAAGGATAAGTGCTCATTATGGACTTCAACAACGTCCCCGAGGAGGACGGAGTCAGAGTTCATAGACAGGCAACACATGCACACAAAGAAAATACTTGCACTTCCCCAGTATTTGTGTCTATGTCATTGCAGCTCAGTAACAAAATTAGGCTTCTCCCTATGCAGGCCAACTGGTGAGACAGTCACAACACACACACTCCAGGGGTTGTGAGTGGGTTGGACTCTGGTGTTGCCTGAGGTGCTGGTGTTAATCTGGTCTGTGTCCTCAACTGTGAGGGGAAAGGGACTGCGTCAGGAGCTCTGGCAGGTAGGACGTCCTCTGAACTGTTGTATGACCATTATTCCCTACCACTGTCCACTGCATTGCTCTGTTGGATGGTTGGTTTTTATTTTTGTTTGTACTCTTTATCCATTTGGATATCCTTCTCCTTGCCTTTTCTGATCAGGTATGGAGTTTATCCAAGCAACTTTACTGGCCCGTCCAGTAGATGTCGTGGTTGTTTTATTGCCTTTCAGATTCAGCCGTTCATTAGACACAGCCTGTTGGGACATGGTTGCTAATAGAGTTGTGATCATCTTTGCTGCAGGGAACGTCAGAGATGACACCTGCCTCTACTCACCTGCTTCAGAGCCTGAGGTTACATAACACTTTAAAAGCCCAACGGATGCCTTCACGCAAAATCCTCAACTTAACTTATGTTGTGTATGCAGGTTGTCACAGCACTGAACTCAGTGGACCAGCTCATGTCATAGGGAGCAGGCTGCTGCACTGACTTGTTTGCACCTGGAGATGACATTGTTAGTGCCAGCAGTGACTGCAGCACCTGTTTTATTTCCTGTAGTAGAACCTCCCAGGCTGCTGCTCTACACAAACTCACACACAGACAAATCATAAATATCTGAAAACAGTGCAATCCATGTGTAAGTGTGTTATATTTTGGTTCATGTGGGTATAGCAGTGATCCTGTGATCAGAACCTGTCACTGGTGCATGTTCTTGCATTACTCCATCAGTAATACAATCAACCTCCTCTCTGTTTGACACGCATCTTCTCACTAATCCAAACCTGGAAGCAGCCATGCATCGTGCAAACAACACACGTCAATGACTCACAAAAAGGCCGCTCTTAACAGGAAAACATACACCTATGTGTGTACGTATCTGGGAGAGAATTACACTGTGTGCGCAGATGGGAAACTTCTGTGTCAGTCAATGTGGTCAGAGAGGTCGGGGGTCACGATCATTGACAGGGTTGTCAGTCACTGTCGTCAGGGGGAGGAGGAGGAGATGATGGGCTGCATAAGAGAAACCATCAGCGGGAGGTCAAATGGACGTAAAAAAACTGTGATCTAAAGTTTACAAACACTAAACACAGGTAAACTGTAATCTCTCTCTTGTTTACAGGTGAGCAGCGGGCAGATGGAGTGTATCGTCTATAATGGGCCAGGGGTAAAGGTGTGTACGCTGTGCCCCATTGCTGCGTGATAGGCGGTCTGCAGTGTGTGGTCCATGCTGATTCTGGACAAGATGAAGAGTGTGCAGATCCACAGCACCACCTGACTGGAATGGCACATTTCACATTAATATATATCATATTATAGGATTATAATTATTGATGCATTATTGTGTTCATCACTTTAATGTTGCAGCTGGTAAAGAGGGAGCTAATGCTAACTACCATATGTACTTATAATTTCAATGACTGCTGGGTAGTTTGTGACTCTTATGGTTTGGTTATAGTCTTGTTTTGTTTTATTCATCTAATTCTGAAAAGTAACTAGAAACTAAAAAGTTTCCAAATATATGGAGTAAAAACTACAGTATTTGTCTCTAAAGTGTACTGAAGTCAAAGTATAAATTAACAGTACAGACACTTCAAAATTGTGAAGTACAGTACTTGATTAAATGCACTTAGGTACCTTCCACCTCTACATAATGTATGTTTGCTCTTTACTAAGTGATAAACACAAGTGAGTTGAAGCAACTGCTATGAGAAGTCAATCATTTATATGATTATAGTAGTAGAACTCAGTAGTAGATTATAGTAGTTCTGAAGCACTTACATATATTCTAGGCCTCTGAATGTCCCAATGAACAGCTTTTCAATAAGATAATATCCTGTGTCAGACAAACTAGCCTCAGGCTTTGATTTTCTTTTAATTCAAATCCTAACTAAAGGATATCCAGACAATAAGAAGCAAGAAATGAACTGAAGGGGGAACCGGCGCTGCACAGGTTAAAAACCAATTCAGCTAAATACAGTAACAATGAGGCACTGTGTTGTCAGCTCTGGGTATAGGTAGAGAAATGTGGTGGCTCAGTCAGGCAGGAGCACAGCTGTAGGGGAACAGGCTGAGTAGTCAGTTATCTTCTACTCATCTCGTTCTGTATTTATTCTGGGACAGTAGGTGGGTGTGTTGGAGGAACCTTTTACTTTCAGCTTGAATAAAACGTGTCAGTCCTGAAAGCTGAAATGCATTAATGAGGGACTGAACTTTGATGGCTAATATCATTACTGCTAAACTGATAACAGCCATTTATGAGAGATGTCTTTTCCTCAGTTTTGAGGAATAAAAATTTTAGAATTTTACAGGAGTTCTTCAGGTGCAGCTCACTCTCTCGGTCCAACTCTGCAGAGTGACACAGAATGATGAAGGGAAACTCTGCAGCTGCCAACATATTCTAGGTACAAACGAAAATTAAGTTGAACCAATATTAAGTCATTATGAAATTACGTGCACACTGACATCCTGTAAATATACATAGAAACAATGTTTACAAATGGTTGTGCATTCCAGTTTATTTTATATCAAATTTCTCCTTAATCAAACTCTATTGTACAAATTAAAACTGAGGTTTAACATGCATTACAGAATCCTGCGATGGCAGAATTTTCAAAAGTGAATGACAGTAAAAACCAGAATAGTTTCCAATCCCTTCCCACACACTTGCCTGTTCCTCTCTGCATCCCAGGATTAAAACAAATGGCTGCTTTGAACTTTTTTCCCCTTCTCGCTTTTTTTTTTAAATTAGTTGTGATGTAGCAGAGGTGCAAACTCAGAAGAGACTCCCAGAGGATGGCCAAGGCCACGTATCACTTGGCACAGACTGCATGCAGCAGCTCCATCAGTTCAGACATAACTAGCCACAACGAGGGTGCGTTGTTTGTGACAGTAAGCGCTAATGACCAAATTACACACCAAGCAACACAGGGGGCTGGTCCCCCACCCCATCACACAGAAAAGACAAACTTCACCACCACTTACTGCCACACATGCAAACGTGCTGGAGTGCACAAAGTGAAATTCACATCTAGTGAGATAGAGAGAGAGAGAGAGAGAAAGCGGAAAATGGAGTAGGGGGGATGTGGAATGGTTAAAACAGCTGTCGTCTGCCTCTGAGACACAGAGGAGACACAGAGGAGCCTCAGAGTGCGGACGACACACTGACTTCCCAACAGAAAACTATTTTGCACGATTGCTTCATAGGTCCTTGCACTGTAAACACTGACCTCTTAGAGCTGAGTCTTACTCTGCTAAGCTAGTTTTGCCTCATGTGAAAGGTGAAAGTGTGGTCTCCTTAAAACTATCTAGCATAAATCAGTGTCTACAAAGTGTCACTGCTTGGGTGCAGAGTGAAAAGAAGCATTTTACCATCAACAAAACCCAGTCCTGTCACTTAAACCCTGTTTTTTTTTTTGTTTGTTTTTTTAAAGGTAGAACCTACACCCCCCATGCTTCCCCAAACACACAGAATTTACAACCAGCAGTGACATTTGTAGTCCTTTTCCCTGTATTATCTGGGTCTTAAGGAGGATGAATAAGCTCTGTCACACTCCTACAGCAAGACAATTTGACCTCAGGAGCCAATGGTTTGGCGTGACAGAGGACAGGTGTGGCAGATGTGTACACACCTCCGCCAGAGATGTGACCATACAGAGTCAGAGGTGGGGGAGGCAGAGATCGGGAGGTTAAGGCACTTCAGTTCTCCCGATGATTAGGGTGGGGATGATGGATCCACGACCAGTTCTCGAGCAAAACTGCATTTGGGTTCAGCTCCCTGTTTGTGTCTCCAAAAAGGCAAAACAAAACTTCAATGGCAAAAAACTTAAACCTGATGAAGCAGAAGTAACAACGACCTTTGTGTTTGTGAGCCAAGTCAATGACACATTTGCATGTTTTTCTTAAGTTCTATTACAGTGTGTTACTGTGTGTGTGTGTGTGTAACCTTGGCACCTTAAAAAAACAAACAAACAATAAAGCACACTCCTGAGCTCCCCCTCAGGCTGGGAACTGATGGCCCACCTTGACTGATCTGTGTGCTTCCAGATCAGCTCAACTTGCATAAGGCTTGAGTCCTAATCATCTTCTTTGATATTTAATTCATTCAGTTGCAGAAAAGTGGCAGAGAAAATAAAACACAGCAATGAGAAGAATAAAATCCAGCTCATCAGAAGGCTGCCTGTCAGTGAGGATAAGAAGCAGCAGTCAGAGGGAGAGTGCTGCCCATGGCACTGCTTTTATGAGATTTGCTGAGGCCCTGGATCTGTCCTGTTTCTAGGGCACTGCCAGCCCCGTACTGTAATGTTGCCATGAGGGGTCAAAGGTTATGTCACAGGCAAAGTGACCTGCTTTCAGGGCTTCAATATGTCTACATAAGTGGCACTGAAAATAGAAAATGTTCAAAGCAAAAGAAGACAAGGCTCTAGAGGAACTGCCAGTGCTGCTGTATGTCACATTAGACTGGGCTGGACTATAAAGTGCATACTAAGCCCCGTCCCCCCCCCAGGTGCTTGGTGTGTGAAGTTGTTCCTGTACAAGTGCATGTGTGTCTGCAAGTTCCTCTAGAGCACCTAATGTGACCTCTCTCTATTTTCATGGCTGTGGAGAAGAGCACAGGAGACTTTAAAATATTGTTTTACATTGAAAATTACATCTATGAAACAAATCTTTACAATGAATACATCTATGTCGATATATTGGCAAATGTGAACAGAAAATTGTTAAAACGCAACCCAGTGCCATCCTCGACCTCACTGTCATTCTGTTGTGAATGAATGAATAAAAGGACAAACTGAAGTCAATCTGCGACTGTGTAAGGTTGTTGCACATCCCTCTAATCAACTCTGATGCTCTTAATGATAATACATCTCCATCATGGCCCTGGCTACTCTGAAAGGAAGTAATTTATGATTTATTCATAGCTCCTTTATTGCCCTAGTGACCAAGAGAATGAGCATTCTGATTGGCTTGTTGTGGAGTCCTAAATGTCCTGGCCAATCAGAGGTGAAGTGCAGCCCTTCTTGATCGACTGTCTGGAGCTGTGCCGCCTCTTGCTCAGAGGGTTCCTGCTGGATAGAGGAGCTAGGGATCTACATCTTCTAGATCGCTCTTTGAATCACCCAGCATCATGGGTGACTCCGACCCCTGGGAGAGAGAAAAGGTGTGTGAGAACAGAGATATTTACACTTGAACTGATGAAATATCTGTGTGCAAGGCAGTGAAAGCGGGATCATAATTTTTCTATACAACACACTGATTGTGGGCAGTATTCACTCCTGTGCCAGATCAGGTCCAACAAGCTCATGTTGTGTGAGCATCCTGACAGGCACAGCAGGAGTGTGATGAACACAGCAGCTTCAACTGCACAGCTATTAACACACCGTAGGACACAGCAAACTGCCTTTACAGCTCTTGATAGAAGCCACTGAGATGTCCCATTTCTGTTCCTTTCTGCTTTCTCAGACTGCGTGAGCTGAGCCTGTGCTGTTCTAACACAGTTAGTCATATCAGAAGCCCACTGTGTTGAACAGTTAGGGGGGATTTAGTTGTGGACTACCTGTCGGAGGCTGTGGTCGGCGTTTTCATTTGCTGGACTGCCATCAGAGCCGTTACTACTGCCAGACTGCTCCTTCTCATTTAATAATGCTGTGGCATAGGCCAGGGTGTCCTACAGAGTTCGGGACAGACACACGATTACACACAGATGAATTAGGCTGAGCAAACGGCAAGTACGAGTGAGCGTGCATGTGTGTGAGTCATATCATGATGATATAGATTATTTGTGTGTGTGTACCTGTGCAGAGATAGTGCGCTGGAAGGTTTTATTGGTGGATGTCTCATTGGAGATGTTGCTCTGTGGAGTCCAGTAATATTCTGTCATCTGAGGGTAGAGGGAGTAGGATGAAAAATAAATAAATAAAACAAATGAATATACAGGATAATTAAAAAATATTTAATCCCACAATGCAGCAGGTACATGAAACAGCTGTGCAAGAGCTTAATGCAGGAAAAAAAAAAGAAATTATGAAAAGAATTATATGAATATACGAGTCAGAGGTGACACCTCTGACAATGAGCTGTGACTAACAATGCATCAAACTAGTTAGCAGGTGTTGAAGTAGTCAGCTCTAGTAATAGATACATGGTTAAAATAATTAGAGAGGTAATGAACAAATGAAATAGCTAAAGGCAAGGCATAAATGGTTAAACTAACTAAACATAGTGGATAAATACAGTGCCTTACAGAAGTATTCATACCCCTTGAGCTTTTCCACATTTTGTCACATTACAACCACAAACTCAAATGGATTTTATGTGACAGACCAACACAAAGTATCGCATAATTGTGAAGTGGAAGGAAAATGATACGTGGTGTTCAAGATTTTTTATAAATAAAAATCTGAAAAGTGTGGCGTGCCTATGTATTCAGCCCCCTTTACTCTCATATCCCTAAATAAATCCAGTGCAACTAACTGCCCTCAGAAGTCACCTAATTAGTAAATAGAGTCCACCTGTGTGTAATTCAATCTCAGTATAAATCCAGCTGTTCTGTGAAGGCCTCAGAGGTTTGTTAGAGAACATTAGTGAACAAACAGCATCATGAAGACTAAGGAACACACCAGACAGATCAGGGATAAAGTTGTGGAGAAGTTTAAAGCAGGATTAGGTTATAAAAACATATCCCAAGCTTTGAGCATCTCACGGAGCACTGTTCAATCCATCATCTGAAAATGGAAAGTGTATGGCACAACTGCAAACCTACCAAGACATGGCCGTCCACCTAAACTGATGGGCCGGACAAGGAGAGCATTAATCAGAGAAGCAACCAAGAGGCCTTAGAATGGCCCAGTCAAAGTCCAGACCTAAATCCTATTGAGAATCTGGCAAGACTTGAAAATTGCTGTTCACAGATGCTCTCTGTCCAATCTGACTGAACTGGAGCTACTTTGCAAAGAAGAATGGGCAAAAATTGCAGTCTCTAGATGTGCAAAGCTGGTAGAGACATACCCCAAAAGACTTGCAGCTGTAATTGCAGCGAAAGGTGCTTCGACAAAGTATTGACTCAAGGGGGGATGAATCCATATGCACGCCACACTTTTCAGATTTTTATTTCTAAAAAAAATCTTGAACACCATGTATCATTTTCCTTCCACTTCACAATTATGTGATACTTTGTGTTGGTCTGTCACATAAAATTCCAATAAAATACATTTAAGTTTGTGGTTGTAATGTGACAAAATGTAGAAAAGCTCAAGGGGTATGAACACTTTTAAGGCACTGTAATTACTGTATAAATAATACATACAGTATATGGTAGTGGTACACTATGAATGTGAACTTGACCAAACAAACTATTTCATAAACTTGCCTTTTTCTGTAGCCACTGTACTGCCCAGCTCCAGTGACCAGACAAGTCCTTGAAGTAATCCTTGGCTGGGGAACACCTGATGGGAAAAATTAAAGGACGCTCAAAATTATGTTGGCTAGTTCCTTTGTCCAAAAAAAAATAAAAATAAAAAAAGAGAATCACTGAAAATCCTGAGAACTGTTCCTCTACAACCCTGACCTCTGACACTGAGATGCACTCACTTCTGAGCTAAGGTGACCAGGAATTTCACACACTGGTAGCAGCGCCTGCTGTCCACGTTGTTGCTCTGGTGCATCAGAGCTGCAAAGAGAAAGCACTCGGGTTTTCAGACATTAAATCCCTTTAATAAAAACTGATGGTGCTGCCAAGTAGCATGGCAGTCTTACCAGTTTTTCTGGTAAAAAAAAAAAACATGGCAACATTGTGCACAGCTGTTTTGCTCTTTGTTTTCTTCTACCGTTGTGCCAGTTGGGGCCTTAGAGTAAAACAGCAAGAACAAATAAGGACATACCTAACAGGCCTTTATCTGACTCAAAAGCATACTTGAGTCTCTGGGATTGTAGAGGATCTTCCACAACCTGATGGAAAAGAGTTGAGACAATGATCATAATGGTGCTCATATAATTATGACAAACCAATAGGTGAAGGGACACTGGTGACTGATGCCCATCACTTACTAGTAGCTCCTGCAGCATCTGAAAAATGTTCTTCAGTTCATGAGGTGGAGCTGTCTCCAGCTGGGTCTGTGAGATGCAAAGCACCCAGAAGACATTAAAACAAAATTCTCCACATTGCTTAAATGTCTGTCAGCTGCTTTTGAGGGTTTCAAAGCTTTTTTTTTTCCACCTTGAGTAACTGCAGCACACCCAGGGAAAAAGGTTCGTTGCAGTATGAGCAGTAGGTCGCCATCTCTATCAAAACAGACAAGGGACCTGACAACTCGCGCATGGCAAACATCACCTGGGAAATATTCACAAAGAGAACATTAGTCAAACCAGTTTCAGCCTTTTAATGTTTGTCCTGATAATCAGGTCAAGACTTCTGAAAAGTGTATGTCACCTCGAGAAGGTAAGGCTGTCCCTCTGGAGTGAAAAGTGAGACCAGGATGTCCGTGTGGAGGGGGAGGAGGGGAGTGGAGGATGTGACACTACTCACACGCAGTTTAAAGCCCCCTGGAGCTACAAAATACAACAGGTGGCAGAGAGTTGAACTGAGAGCTGCTGGATTGTGGAAACACATCACTGTGTGTGTGTGTGTGTGTGTGTGTGTGTCTGTGTGTGTGGACGTGTGTTTCCTGCTACGTGGGGACTTCTTCCTGACTCCATACCAACTCATGAGGACCCGTTTCATGGTGGGGACCTAAATTGAGGTCCCCATGGGCAAGAAATTGAATTTTAGGGTGGCAACATGGTTTAGGGTTAGGATGAGGTTAAGGTTAGCTTAAGGTTAGGGTCAGGGTTAGGGTTAGGCAAGTAGTGGTTCTGGTTAAGGTTAGGGTTAGTCTACAGGACATGAATGTAAGTCAATGTAAAGTCCCCATGGACTACGAAACATAAACTCTGGGTGTGTGTGTGTGTGTGTGTGTCTTCATGTATGATCCGACTCGAGTGTCTCACCTTGCGTCTGCTGTGGGCTGAGGTCAGAATGCAGAGTGATGAAAGCCAGAGTGCTGTGTAGGTGAAGAAACTCACGAGCCTGAGCTGGACTCCACCGCCGGTTCTGCAGAAGCACAGACAGAGAAATGATTAAACAAGACATTGTTATGTTTAAATACATACAATATTGAGGTTAAGAATACTGAGTGAAAAACCTCAGGGGTCATACACAAAGTATTGCTGTCACTGAATCCTATCATACACTACAGATTATGCAGCTCTACCTGGTTGTTCTGCCTATTGGGTCCCAACAGGAAGATGAGCATCCGGCGATAAGCTGAGTGTTTCAACAACAGCTGACAAGGACTGCAACCCTGAGAGTGAACAGAACCAGGAAACATTTAGGAAATCATTTAATTTGGAAGTCTGTACATCTAACTAGAGATGTCCTGTTCCAGTTTTTTGGCCCCAGTACAGACTCAATTCCTTTAATATTAAGTATCTGCTGAAAATGATTCCGATCTGATACATTTACCTACAAAAATGTTCATTAGATATATTGAAATTGAAATCTAAATCAATCTGACACTATTTTTCAGGAGCCTCTTGACCCAAATCCTGGATCAGGTCCTGGTTCCAAAATATTAAGTTTATTATCTAAAATTATTGATATGAATAAAAGAACTGGGAGCTGAACAGCACTCCCTCAGAACTACAAATTCACTTTGTAGTTACAAGGCAGATACTAAGTACTACTTCATATAAGTACGTGAACACAGTTTGTGTAACCAATCCAGTTTAGATCTCCCTATTTGACTGTTTAATAACGCTGCATTAACAAAAGATGGCAGCTGTTGTAGCAGCACTGGACAAAAGCATAAAACATCCCATGTCTGCAATGAAAGAAGAGTGTGCAGCACGTAACATCTTGTGTGCACATCGCAGGAGGCTCTGCCTGTATCTATACCAGGCGCATGTTCATTCGTGAATAGGAAGCGCTTGGCATACAAAAACGCACAGAGGAGCTATGCATAGTTTAAAAAGAGCTGCCATATTCAGTAGGACTGTAACAAATGATAGATCATGTGTTTTAACAGTTTTTGCATGATGTATTTCTCTATGTTGGTGGAGTTTCATAGTGAGCTTTCATTGTTTTGGTGGATTCTGTGGGTCATTTTACACATATAGCTCCGAAAACACCGACTTGAAACTGAAAATAGTCTTCAGGTTGCTACTACACGTGTAAAGCACAAGTGATGTGCCAGTCCACAAAGGCAGTGTAGACAGCTAGATTGATTAATATAGCATCTTACCGGCTGTGGGACACACATGTCAAAAACATGATGGAGTCTGCTCAACCACATGACTGTAGTTCTAAATAAGGATTGGAATTGGATCAGTTTTATTCTGGCCCATACCAATCCTGTGAAATATGCCCGGATCAGCTCCAATACAACACTTGGTATCGGAGCCGATCGGACGCTTCTAATACTAAGGACTGCAGAAAAGTCTAAATCTGCTTCTGTAGAGGGGTAATTACCCTCTGAGCGAAGTTACTGAAGAGGCTGAAGTACTGCGCACAATTTTTCACATTCTCTGGGACATCTTTGTCCAGTAAGGAGAGAAGGACGTCAGTCAAACTGTCCAATCCTGGGTCTCTAAAGAGAAGCGCACTCTCCAGAGTCTTTTCAAGGATGGATGCTACCACCACCCTCACCTCCCTCACACTGCACTCCAACAGACAAACCCTAAGGGGCAAGAGACAGAAAGAGAGAGAAGGTGATGAGATAATGATGTGCAACTTATCCGCAGAAGGAGCTGAGTGGAACTGAACCTAAAAGGCAGAAAACAATTCTCATTTTATCATATCATATGACAATGACTCTAGCAGCTTTTAAGAGAGCAGCAACAATAAAGAATAAGCCTGACAAAAGGGTTTGACGTGCATTGATCAGGATGAAGAGGCAATGCTGGAAGCCACCAAGTATGTAGTATACCACTAGCACAGCTACAAAAATACTGCAGTGATTAAACCCATGCCAAGGCCCCTCAAAAAAAAGCATCAGCTCAGAAAATGCTGTCTCACCAGTACAATGACAGAATTTTAGATAAACCTTTTCTGCATCAGGTAGACAGTAGACTGTCCCTTGTTTTTGACAAGCTCAACTATAGAAAATGGCTCTTTTAATTAGCAATAAATGCATTTAGCTGTTAATTTCTGTCACTTCTTTGCAAAGAGTTAACTGACAATATTTACCACCCATATGATCCCGTATCATAACAGGCAAAAAACATACTGTGACAGGTGTGTGGCTTAAGCAGCCGGTTAACAACTACATTACTGACCTGGTGATCTCTCGCCCCTCTGGTCCGACCAGGTATTGCACCATCCACTGGCACGCTTCACTGCTCTTAGACAGCAGCACTTCCACTGTGGCCATCCACTCCTCTGTGTCCACCCTGCAGGAGATACAGATGTAACAACAGTACAATATTGCTGCTCATGATGGGTTTCTGACGTGTGTGTGTGTGTGTGTGTGTGTGTGTGTGTGTGTACATACCGGAGCTTCTTTTTGGTGTGCAGGTAGGTGTGGAAGAGAAAGTGAACTGCCAGCTGGAGACTCTCTTTGGCCATAGGCTGGTAGTCCGGATGCTTCAGTTTTGTCTGCAACACACAATTAGTTAAAAGCCACAAACTATTTCCTGAACAGTTGTGCTTTTAGCGGTCCTGCTGCATAATAAACATTGCATATATGATCTTTAGACAAACTAAACAAAGAGGTAGAGCAAATCCAAACGTTAGATAATAATGTAGTTCTATTTCGTACAGGCTTCACCGTCTAAGAGCTGTCAGTATTGGGTTTATCCCTCGCACATGTGCAGTCCTGAAGAGATTTCTTTCGTGCCCTGTGACCTGCACTGGGCTGTCTCCACTCAGGTCCACTGTGGCCACATAAAAGCCTATGTGACCTGAGTTCAGCTCCCTCTTTTTCTTCAGCAGTTCTAAAGAGCAATTCCTAGAGCTATGTCTAAAGAGCGAAGTTCCTTCGGGGCTCTGCCAAACATGATTAAAAAAGAGGCAGATTGCGAGGTGATTCCCCTCCCGCTGGAAGCCCTGGCTCCTCCTCAATCTGGCAGGACAGGCTCACCAGAAAGGGTGCAGGGCATGACGGAGTTCGGCTTCCCCATCGTTGGGTGCATCCCACATAGCTGCGGTTATAAATAAGATGATGCTCCTTCCGCCTTACTGCCCAGCCTGGGGCTCTCCCCACGGATGCAGTGTAGGAAACTGGGAGGGTCACGGCAGCAGCGATGACCCCAGTGCTGTTGCAGCTGTTGTCGGGCGAGGCATGGCAGCTCCTGTGGCACACTCTTTATGCTGGATAGTGCAATTCGACAGTGTCCCACAATAGAGCAGCGCGTGTGGGCTTGGTCCCTGAACGGGAATGTCTCAAGAGCCTAGCCTCCAGTGGTCGTGCATATGATTCAGAGTGCGAGAGCCCCGTCAACGACGGCTTCTTACGCGCTGAAACGGTCTGTTTTAGAGGGCTATGCCTATACTCATAGAAGCTTGGGTTACTGTATGTAACCATTGTTCTTAAGTGTGAAAGTGAAAATTTGTTTTCTGGTAAGGAAGTTCAGTTGCTGTGCCAAGCTGGCCTTGAATTTTTCATTATTTTGAATTTTGCAAATAAAGACCATGAAAAAAACAAACACATACTGCATTGACAGATGCCAGTGAGAGGGTGAAGTTGAAGTAGTCGCTGTTATAGACGTCTCTGTTCCTCATAAACTTCAGATTCTCATCTCTCACCATCTGCACACAAGACAAAAGTAGATGTCAGAGGAACCTGAAACTCCCTCTATGACTAACAGGACAAATGCTGTTGTGGTGTAAAGATTTTATTCACTTCAAGATGCTCTCAGGCAGCAAGCTGCCACTTTACCTGATAAATGCTGGCAGGCATCTTCTCTACAAACAGGCCCTTCTTCTCTCCCTTGCGGACCAGGCGGGTGAGCAGGGTGAGGCGGTCATTGTTGGCCCTCGGGGGGCGAGGAGAGGACTGTGGGGAAACATCAGGAGAGGATGGTGCAGACCTGGGAAACACAGAGGCATAGCTGAGTAAGACTAGGTGGTGCACCAATCAGGTTTACTGGGGCTGATTAAAGAAAGCATTACAAAATAAGTGATTATAACTGAAAGGCTCCGACAACAGCAGCAAAGATTCTGACTGCCGTAATAAACTGGTTCTAAACACAAAATCAGAGCGAAGCTGTCAATGGCAGAAGGATGGCCAAAAGGTGTGCTGGCATGGAAACGATGACTAATACATGATCAAAGACCCAATGAGAATGTTTCTGAGGTGAACACAACATGCAGAGGAAAACTGACTCACAGGGTAAGGTCCTCAGCCTCTTGCCTCATGATGCTGACTCTGCTTTTTTTGGGCAGGACAGGTGAGTTCTGGTCGCTAATCTTCTGATAGAACAACATGTAGGCGTTCCAGTACCTCCTCCTCACATCAGGGTATGGGTTGGCTGCACACACACAAAGACACAAATTTAGGCTACACACTGTGTGCCTCATGAAATCCTGTGTGGTGATTTAGTTTCACATCTTTAATTTCAGTGACAGAGTGGACATTGTTGTAAAAATGGCAGAGTTTGTGTGTCGCTTACACTGGTCATAAACTTTGGGGCGGTACTCTCCTCCAAAGCACTCGTACTCCAAAGTTTCATCATTCATATCAAACTCCTCTACCATGTTGTCATTAAATTTGTACCAGCGTCCCCGGGCACTGCCACTAAAAGAAGACAAACATGGAGGAAGGGCAAAGTGGAAGTTTGAGAGAGAAGGGGTAAATGAAAATATCACATTTAGATTCAAATGAATCAGAACTGGAAACTCAGCACAAACTTGGATAATATACAAACCCTACCAAAATTAAAAAGGCATACGAATAAAACAAAGAAGAAAACACTTTTATGGAGTGTCTTTGAGACTGTGCCTGGTTTTGTGGATATATTTTGCACTGCTACCAGAGGATGTGGAGATGAATACAGGGCCTGAGGTTACTGCATGTTGGGACTCACTGTCTTACAGTACCTGACCGGGTTTAACCTACAAACAGCCAGCCTGTGAAGCCACTGCTGCGGTTAGTGATCAGCTCATCAATGCTGGATTCCCCTGGAGCACAGTACCTGTTTGTTTCGACTGCTTGAGGTCAGAGTGTCTGCCGCATGTGATGCGTTGCTGGTTCATGAGCGGTTTAACGACCCATGATGTTATTGTCGGAGCTACGCTACTTTGGGACTGTATGTGGTCGTGTGGGGTTGGATCTACTTGAAAGGGACTGATGTTTCCATTACTTGGTGGGACTTAATGGTAAGTTAAAAAAAACAAAAACAAAAAAACAAACACAATCCACACTTCACGTCTGTTAATACGTTGTTTCTGTAACATTAGAAAAAATTATTGTAAGGCTGGAGAAGTTACTATGTCTGCATTATGCCAGTTAAAATTATGGGGTTTCTCAATTACCTGCTTTGTGTTACACATCTCTTATCATCAGTACATACACCAATCAGGCATAACATTATGACCACTGGCAGGGGATGTGAATAACAGACTGTTACAGTGTGTGGGGTAGATTAGGCAGCAAGTGAACATTCAGTCCTCAAAGTTGATGTGTTGGAAGCAGGAAAAATGGACAAGGGTCAGGATCTGAGTGACTTTGACAAGGATCAAACTGTGATGGTGAGATGACTGGGTCAGACCATCTCACACACTACAGGTCTTGGTGGGTGTTGTTGGTCTGCAGTGGTTAGTACCTACCAACAGTGTCTAAGGAAGGACAAATGGTGAACTGGAGACAGGGTCACGGATGTTTTTAGGAGGTGGCTCTCTGGTTTTATCACTCATATGGAGCTATGATGGGTGCAAAGTTAATCTAGAAGTACATGTGAGCATAGTGCTGTTTAAAGGAAATGTGCAAAGATATTGGCAATACACATAACTGTGCAGCTTTATTATAGTATATGGTATTATCGGTGCAACTTTAGACTCCAAGGAATATCACGTTGACACCTGATCTAGCTGTCACTCTGCTGAAACATGGATGTTTTAAGGAGAAAATGGAGGAAAGGATGTCCAATTTCTCTTAATTACTCCAAAGTGTGCAATTATTTTGTTCTTTTCGTGTCATGATGACAGAATGACCAGCATCACTTGAACAGCACAATGAAAACTAAAAAAAAAATGTATAGTGGCTTACAGAAAAACTTCTGCACTTACATACACTGCACATGAAATGACTTGTTAATCAAACAGACTGTAATATTTCAGTTCTGCTGCTTTAGCACATGTGACATTTCCTATAGCCTATAGCTAGAGAAACTAACAACCTTTTACAGCCTCTGAGTTTTCTTACAGCTTATACATAAAGCCAAACATTACATACCTCGATCTGCTAACCCGTTAAAACTAGATGAAACCTCAGACTTGGGTATTTCACAGCATCACCAGCTTGACTGACACACACTCTGAGCTAGATGTAGTGAAACTAGACAACAGAAGTTCACCAACCTTTTGTAAGAATGTTGACGTTATCAAGCAGTGTTAAAGACCGAATAACATTAAATTCTACAGCATATTATTCCAACTTACATGTCACTATCATGGAGGCTTTATGAGGAGCCTGTAGACATCCAGCCTGTCATTGTCTAAAATGGTCTAAACCTACATAAATCTCTATTTGACATAAAAGATAACTAACTGCAGAATGTATTTAATTTCCTGAAAACAGATGAGCATCCTGAGAACAAACCTTCTTTGCTGTAATCTTAAGTGGGGAAAGAACAACCAAGTGTGAGCAGGGTGCCAAATATTAGCTCCTGTGGTCTCTTTCCATTCCACTTCTCCAGTGAGTACTCATGCCTTCCAGAGTCAGACATCTGGAGATGCATACATACTAAACCAGGAGCCCACATAAAGCCTGATATTGCGTTTATGTACCCAAAGGAGGTCATACAAATTGTACCTGAAAAACTAAAGCAACAGATCGTGTTCCGTAAACCACTGGTTATGTGCTGTGTTTGTGACGTAAGAAAGGAACAGTAGCTGGAAAATATAATTCTCCAAGTAAACTGAGCCATTCATTGCTTTTGATTTTTATATGGTAATGGTCTTATACTTTTCTTCACATTGATGTGCATTAAGTGCCCATTCACCCATTTGCTCACACATTCACACACTGGAGTCATCACCGGGAGCAACTAGGGTCTTGTTCAAGGACACTTCAAGATGTGGAATGGAGAAGCCGGGTATCAATCTGCCAGCCCTCCAGTTAGAAGACAGCCCACTCTATCTCCTGATCTACAGCTGCCCACAGGTGTGATATGTACACATTTTAGAACTTTACCCTTCAAATCAGACAAATCAGAGGTGGTTGAGCTTCTGACTTCAGTGTCTCTTACCGTCTATCTTTGATGAAGGAGTAGTAGTGTCCAGCATGTGCCTGCCCACTGTGGACAACAACTCCCACAAGTTCATAGTTCTCAGAAATTGTGACTTTCTTTCTGGGTGACCCTCCGGAGGCAGCATCACCTCGCCCCTCGCCGCCCTCTCCGCTGCAATCTTGACGAGCCATTCCAGAGACAGTGTAAGGCTCCATGTTCAGCACCCAGGGAAACTAGACACCAACAAATAATACTGACTTATTAATCATATTTATATTTTAGTTCTGTGATTCTTAAAATAAATCTCTGGGTGAATCTGAATTTATGAGCTTTGTACCCTAATTTGTTCATCATATTTGATGGAGCGTCCACTTTCCCAGTCAAAGCCAAAGCGCATGAGGTGAATACAGAGAACACTGGGCAGTGATTTGATGCATGTCCTCTTCACTGTGGTCCTCTGTGCAGATGAGCAAATGTAAGCACTCTTTAGAACGCACAAGATCCAGGTAGCAGAATAAAAGCATGCAAAGCAGTACACAGACCTTCTCTTTGCATTTCTCACAGTAGTAGGCGTTGCTGCCCTCTAGCACTTCTCCTCTGACAAACTGATCCAATGAGATCTCTAAACTCTGACAAGATGTAACTCCAAGGTTCAAAGCCATGAATGTTTCTTCACGTTCATATCTGTATGTTAAAAGTCAAAGGTCAAACACCAGCTGCAGTGTGTTGCAAATGAAATTACCGTGTTGAATTTTACGAGAGAAAAATTAACTCTTGGCTCACCGATGCGGACAGTCTTTACATATCTTCTGGTCTGAGAAGATTCCCTGAAATGTATTTTTGAAGATCTGTTCTCGACCCATTTTCTGGTGAAAACATGTTTTGTGAAGGATCATAATATCATAACCAGTTACATATGGAGCTTCGCTGGTGTTTTAAAAAACTGATTTGGTGTTTGTTTCAGTTTTACCTTGAGGTGTTCATCAAGCTGGTCCACCAGGCTAGTGAAGAACTCATATGCATCCTGCTGTTCTCTAACATACAACTCCTTGTTCCACATCTTGAAGATCTGCAGCAGACATAACAACTTTGCATGAATGACATGAATAATAGCTGGGTCTCTATAAACTAGGCTGTTGCTTCCCAACTAAAGACAACTCTTCACTGCAAGAAAATGGGTGTAACCATCTGCTTGTCGAGTCAGAGCTCGGGGATTTCCCCATGTGGCTGACACATAAAAATGTCATAGAGGAGGTTGATGTTTTTGTGATTAGTGCACTTTCTGCCCATTTGACCTTATTGTTTAGAGAGAAATGTCAAAAAGAGTGAAAGTTAAAAAAAAAAAAAGTTTGTGAATATGCTGTGTAGACCTTGAAAGCACACCACGAAAACAGTGAGCACAACATGCTGAATCATCAGTGCTCTGCTCTCTTATTTAGCATCTCAAAGGGGGGACTGAAGCATGACCACAATCATAGCCCACTGCTCAGCTCTGACAAATAGCCTGTTACCTTCCAGAAGTTTTCAGGTACATAGTACTGCAGTTTGCTCTCCATCAAATGTCCAAACAAAGACTGGACCTGGTAATAGACACTCTCTTCTGGCTGGTCTGTGTCATCCTCAATGGACAGGAAAGCCTTAAAAAGCAAACATTCATAGTCAGCGATCCACTGTGTGAGGTTGGGTCTGGACTCAAAGAGCAGATGCTGTCTGGTGAATAAATGAGGTGAACAGGGCATAGAACACCTGTGTACCTCTGGTAAGCCAGGCTGCATGTAGAGCTGCTGGAACACAGCATTCATGTAACATGTGGCTCCTCCATTCTTCAGTCCAACAAAACCTGAGACTGAACGGCTCTCTACTGGGGGTAGATACTGACAGAGACACAAACAGTTTCACATATCAACTATCATTACAGTATATGTAACAACACATAATAATGTAAGACATGTGATATTAATTAGTGTCTTACATCAAACTCCTTGCAGAGAGAGGGATCAGACTGGTGGTGCATGGACAGTAACTCTCTGGTGATCAGTCGGAGGTTTGACAGAGAGCTGTCTGCTAGCATCACCAGCACCTCATAGGCTGCCAGTCTGCTGCTGGCTGTGCTGCACCTGGCCACACACAGAAAATATAGATTAGATTAAAGCAATGGTAGTGGCGTCAATATTTACAAGAAGAAGCTACTTGGTCTGTTGCTCTAAAAAAGCCAAAAGATTTCACAACAAATGAAAATCTTTCGGATGATTCACATTTTTTAAAATGAGAAAAATGAAAAAATAACTAGTCAGCCTCCACCAAGGGGAATTCAGGTTTCCCATGATTGCTTGACCATGAAAAGCTACTGCTGCATTTGGAATGATCATTATTAGTTTGAAAGTTATTAAAGGAAAACAAAACATCCACTTGCTGGGTTAGGAGTAAAACTGGGACTTCAGTGAGTGGACAGCAGGCAGTTCAGGTTTCCCATGATTGCTTGACCATGAAAAGCTACTGCTGCATTTGGAATGATCATTATTAGTTTGAAAGTTATTAAAGGAAAACAAAACATCCACTTGCTGGGTTAGGAGTAAAACTGGGACTTCAGTGAGTGGACAGCAGGCAGGGTGGTGAAGACATCACATTTCTGCAAGTCTGTGTTCTGCATGTTCAACAGCTGTTTGATAAACTGCTCATGCAGTCTCTGTTATTGGCTGATTGGTCAGACAAACAAGCACTTGCATCTCCAAAAACGTCAGAACAAACTGGCATTACTTGGATAGACTGGTCACATATTCTCAATCTAAGTCATCTGGAAAAAATGTCAAAACTTAATAAAGTGGCATAATAACAGTTCTAATGATAAAAATGATAACAGTTTTGAGCCTCACCCAAAATCTCCCGCCCAGCTGTTGCTGCACAGAGTAGATCTTTCCCTGCTGTGTATGTGCTCAGCAGTGCAGCCATGAACTTTGGCCACAAGGGGGCCCATATAGAGTCAGCAGCTTTTCCAACTCTCACAGTGATGAATAATCTTTTAAAATATTCCTGTATCCAAATTATGCTACAGATCAGCACCAAAATGTATCCAAGCGTTTTGTAGGCTGCCCCCTACCTTTCCAGAAACTTTCATCAACATCTGTTCATTACTTTTTGAGTTATGCTGTTATCAAACAAATGAACAAACAAACCATAGCAAAAATGTAACCTCTGCCTATGGCAGAGTAAAAAATTAAAATGTAACTGATGGATAAGAATAAAATGTCATACTTGGGGTGGAAGTCGTGGCTGGGGGCCAGGGAAGGAGTGGGATTGGAGCTGTTGATGATGATACGTGAAGCTCGAAACAGGAAGTCATCCAATAACTGCTGGATCAACGATGGACCTGGAAATGAATACATTTCACACCGTCACGTTACACGTTTTACTTCCAAAATGTCTTTAAAGGGTACAGATAAGTACACGTTTAAACTTATGTGTTCTTACCCAGATGTTCCTTTTCATTGCCACAGAGTGAGAGCAAAGTCTTGATGAGTCGGAGGTGTCCTGCCAGGAGGATGTTGTCTGCCTCGCTAGTCTCCATCTCAGAACTCCAGCTAGGCTCAAAGTTGTTGAGCCAAGAGATCTCATCTTCCAGCATGGTGGCTGCACTCACTTTTAACACCTCCATCTCTGATGCTGGAGGTGGTCAGACAGGGAAAGGGAGAGAGAGGGAGACAAGGAGAGAGAGAGATTTTACGATACAATGAACTACAACCTCTCTATTACATCAGTTGTTACATGTGGGTATTCTACAAGTGACTGAAAACGAGATTTATTGGCTTACTGGTTAGATCATCCAGAAGCTGACATCTTAGGTCAAAGTACTCTGTGCACTGGGATAGCAACCTGAGGAGAACGAGCACCACTGGTAAAAGATTTAACATTTTCAGTAAAGTGTCTCTTGGGTTTTTCTTGCTTAAATACCTCTGGTTGACCCCTCTCATGACAGATGTGGGGCTCCACAGTGGCAGCTGAGCAGTGAGTATGACAGAGAGGAGGAACAAGTTGGGTTTCTGGACTTCAGGGAAGGCTGAAGTGTCAGACTGGCTCAGAGTGTACAGCTGATCACAAGCCACACGACGGATCTGATACAGGAGGAAGCAGAGGCACAGCAATGTTAGGGACATCCAGTATTTGTTCTGTGCAGTGTACAGAGCAAAAAGAGGGTGCGGTTTACCTCTCCGCTGGGAGATCCCAGCAGAATATCAATGATGAAATCACTGACGGAGGGAAGGTTGTAAAAAGAACCTGGGGAGAAACACCAACCAAACAATTTAGCCTTATTTTCAGATGTCTGGCAAGCAAAGCAAATAAATATCCTACAAATTAAAAGAAATGTATATACTACAGTATTATGCCACTTCATAGATGACTAATAGCAATGTATAACAATGAAATGCTTGTGGTGTGTTTCTGCTCCTGTATGAGTCTTACAGAATTGCTGACAGCGTAACTGCAGACAGGTAACCAGCAGTGACAGAGCCTCACGGGCAATGATGGCATCTTTGATGGAGACATTCTGCTGTCTGACACATATCCCTGCATGCAATGCCGTCGGTGTGGCCTCGCCCTCACTGCTGGAGCTGCAGTTACTTCCTGCAAACACATACAGAACATTTGTTTTGCTTTAATTTCTAGAGCTGGTGATGACCTGACCATGAGCTGTTGGTAACAAAACGCTTGACACAGCCATAGGTGACAAATCAGGAATGAGGTGATGATAAATGATTACCACACCTATTGACTGTAAACACCTATTTGACACCACACCAGGTTCTCATCTTATCATTAGGCACCTCAATATGAATGAAAAGCGTTCAGTGTGTCTTCTATCTTACCAGTGCTGCTGACTCTGGTGCGGACTCCCTGTGCCAGAACAGAGGTGTGGCTCTCTCTGATTGGTTGTGGGCTACCAACCAAATCTAATCTGCCTGCTGCAGCTGCCCAGGTCAGACGCATGAAACAGGCCACAGTGGAGGTGAAGTCATTCACCTCCATGGTCTATAACAGAGACAGAAAATATTTACTTTGTAAATGTTCTCGACCTACCAGGTCAATCTGATTGTTGAATTGAAGGAGGATGGGCCAGTATGAAACTGAAAGTGTGTGTCTGTGCATTTTAGTCCAGTACCTGAATAGCTACACGAGCAGCAGGTATGATCTCCTCCACTCTTATGGACGAGCGCTCAGACAAAGACACCTGCCTGTAGGAAGACTTCTCTGGAGTTCCACAAAGAGACAGCTGTCGCCCGGTACGCCCAGCGTTACGAAACGGACGGGATGACAGCGCGTCACCATCCCTAATGACATCATCATCCAGCATTGCTGGCAAGCTCTGACCAACCAGAAGGAACCTGCAAATACAACCAAATGAATATTCAAGTCTACTTTGATACATATCCTGGAATATCCACTGTGTGTGTGTGCAAGAGGCATTTTGCACCTGGCCAACTGAAGACAGATTGAGTACACTCCTTGTCTGGTCTCATAGTCCACCTCTGATGGGATGGAATCTCTCTGCATAACATTCACCACCAGGCTGCAGAGGAGAGACACAGACATAGAGCTGTCAGGACTAAAAATCAATAGATACTATGAGGCAGTTTATATGAAGGCAAATGTCAAGTGGCATGTGTGTGCTAGTATATAATGCAGCTTGACAAGTCTGGTGACACTTCCCACAGTGGAACAAAGCAAACACCAAACAGTGATGATCTGTTTTCTGAACCGTTACCTGAGACCTCCTGCTTTAAGGAAATTTTCACAGAAGGATCTGCTGCTGGTTTTAGCCATCTCATCATCAGATGTGGGCATGAGCTTCGAACTCAACACCTAACACAGAGAGAGAAGAGGGAAGGCAGATGTCAAGGCTACTAATCCACCTTTAAGGCTTGAAAAGAGGCATTTAATGGGGTTTATAGTCCTGTGTGTACCTCCAGGTTGTACAGCACTCTGAAAGTGGACATGCCAGGTGCTGAGGATCTGAACAGGGATTCCAAGATGGATGTAGCACTGGGCTGGTGCTGCTGCTTGGAGGCCATAGATGGAGAACGAGAGCCTGTGCCCTGGCCGAGCGTGAACAGTGTCTTCTGCAGAAAAGACACAAGAGGAAGAAAAAAAAAAATACATAAATTATCTTGCCACAACACTCTCCCAAAATATTCTGTTAGCACAGGTCCTTAGACCGAAGATGACTTTAAATAAGAATAATCAGACAGAGAATAGAGAGCTTTGATGTTCAGCCATGGCAATTGCCACTTGACCTAAATGTCAAGCAGACAGTGCGATGTACCTGATGGCTCCAGACACTGGATTCTTTTGGAACAAAGTTGTCAAGGGCATCTTGAACTTCTGGATCTGTCGGAATCAGGAGCAGTAGCTTCCTTACACGAAGAGTGATCCTGAAGGTAATAGAAACACACAGCGATGAACCAGCAGTCTAAAGTTTTGCTATATTACTGTCTCATATTAAGCCCATAAACTAAAGCAATTAATGTATGAACATTTCTGTCAAAATGCTTGTTTTCAATGAGAGCACAGTACATGAATCTGAGTCTTGTATTAAGACAGTTGTAGTTTTTCAGGAATAATCACCTGGATTCATCTAGGTTAGCCAGCTGGTAAAGCATCTCAAACACATTACACACCAAAGCCATCACTACGCCAGGCAGAGACTTCTCCTGGCGACAGAAAAACATGGGCACAGTGTTTCAGACTCTGTTGAAGCCTAAGTGTGTCCACAATCTGCAAGTGTGTGTTCATGTGTGACATGGCACCTGCTCCAAGGCGTAAGCAGAGTTGAAGACAGCAGAGCTGGAACTGCTAGAGGCAGAGGCTGAGGACTCAGAGCTGCCAGAGGGAGTGCCAGTGCTCGAACTCTTCACAGTCAGGCACTGCTCATCGCTGAAGCCAAGTTGGGAAAGCAGCTTCTGGTCACGATTCATGGTCAACTAACACATGGTGGAGGGGCAATGAGGGGATGAGTGAGAGAAGAAAAGGGACTTAGGTTGTTTGAGGTTGTGTTTCCCCTGTCACACAATAGATGCAGTGGGCCAACCTAGCAAAGAAGCTGTTGCACCCTGCCTGGAAGAATTAACTGTGCACCGAGTTGTAGTTTGTAGTGTGTACTGGCTTAAGGGGAAACATGTGACTGGGAGAGGAGTGAAGTACTTTGGTGAGGGAATGATCAATTAAACAGAACACACAAATTAAATAAGAGTACAGAGTCCCTGTCATTAATACTTACCACACTATCATTGGCAAATATCTGGACATTATCAACTGGACAGCTCAGGTGCTCTGATATCTTCCACCGGATACTTCCTACTGTCTCATTACTATGGGTCTGCAGGACACACACACACACACACACACACACACACACACACACACACACACACACACATTATATATGTATATACACCATGAAAAGAGCCATTTTCTCTGTGGACACAACTCTACAATAAAGGTGTGTTAAAAGGAAATACTTTACATTACCTCTAAGGTGAAAGTGTCTTTGGTTGACTCATAGGTGATGTGAAGAGTGACAGGGTGACCATTGAACGAGGCCCCATGAGGTAGAATAGTGCGAGGAACTGAGTACATATCCTGCACAGAAACAACCCCCCCAACCAAAAAAAAACATTCAGTTAAAAAAAGCTTAAAGTACGTTCACTGACTGTATCCTGATCCTTCGCAACTGTCAAAATTATGTAGCAAAATTAGTGTCAATGAATGTCTGTCCTCACCTCTCACACCCATCTGCAGCCAAACTGACTGAGACCTGTTGCACAGCCTACCTCTATAGTAATGACGTAGCGTTCAGCCAATAGCAGCAGTCTTTCGATTATCACAAGCTTAGTGGATCTGGAAATTAACATACACAAAGGAGCTTCGACAGGAAAAAATGTTCCAGTGGAGGACTTTTTATAGAAGTTCAGTATACAATTACTTAGGACGTAGAAGAGGATATTTTAATACGTTTAATAACCATGTTCTTACCCAAACCCCCCTCTGTACCTGGATGGTGATTGTACAGATGTGGCCACAGTTGGCATGGCAGTGGCTGTCAGCATCTTTGTTGCCTTAGTAACGGCATGTGTCAAAGTAGGCCCACCGAGGGCCGAACTCGCTGCCTGGGAAGAAAAAAAACAGTGTTGAGCTCTGTGAAATGGCACAGTCACTCTTAACAGTAACATATTGGACCACTTACATCTAGTCTCTTGTAACAATCAGCAATGAACTTCTTGTGCAAAGACACGGAATCCTAGAAGAATGGAAAGTTTATATTATACGTGGCTTCACAAATGGACCAAAAAACAAACAAACAAAAAAAGATTCACTCAAATATGTTGCGTCAATACTGAAATTGCTCAATTAAATAAAGCATTTGTTCTTTTCCTGTTTTCATACTTCACCACATTACACTCGTACAAATCACTCATTTAAGAGCAAAAAGAAGACTGTACTAAGGAGGTAGGCTTTAAACACAATGGCAGCATTTTAAGTTATAATCAGGTATACAGACACGTGAAGGGATCGTTGGAAGAGTGGGTCTCACACACGCACTGACCTTCTTCATTTTAGGATTGAGATTGGTGTAGCTATATGTGATGATGAGCTGGATTGCTTCATTGGCTATCTCTTCATCAGGAGTTTCCATGGCGATGCGCCAGATAAAATCCATCCCTGCCAGGTCGAGGCGTTCCACACACTAAAGAAGTCAAGACGGCATGACATACATAAAGATGTGTTTTACCTCTATATATATTTTCGGTACATTTTCAATTCTCACCGACTCACTAGCTGTGTCCATTGTCAATAAAACAACCAAAACCAACCAACCAACCAAAAAAAAAAACAAAACAAACAAACTGAAAAGCAAGGACTGACCAGCTGAGTTCCCTGGCGTTTCAGGCGATGGTCACACAGATTAACGTTCTCAAAGAAGGTCTTAAACAGACTGAAACCTGAAAGAAATAAAAATATTAACTATTGTTAATTAGTTATTCATGAACTATTTCTGAAAGGCTGTAGGTCATTAATGTATCTCCTTGCCAAATGCCATACCATTCATGGTGATCTCATAGGCCTCCAGTTTTAAGATCTTCTCCTTGAAGAGCTGCTGCTGAACATCACTCTCCAGGTCATGCTGTCCTTTGGTGAACCACTCAAAACACATCTGCTCACATCAAAAAACATACTGTGTGTCAGCTTCTTTCAATTGAGCTTTGAATACAGGAAAAATCTGAAACTATCTGAGGGGTCCATGCAACAGATTAAATCAGTCAGATCAATATTTTTGACTGGTTCATCTTATGAATAACCAGGTAATGCTGACAAAGGGCACCAAGAAAAAGCACAGAGTAATATTACCTTTACTACAGGAAAAAAAAAAAAAAATGTTGGAATAATTAATCTGCTTTTAAAACTCATTTCATTTATTCACAAATTTTTATAGATGTTATTTTTATTTGGCAAATATATTTTGTTCTTGTGTTTGTTACCATCCTGCCTGTAGAGTATTTTACGTAAAAAAACGTCAACTGTGAAGCATTTTGGAGCCACTGCGATGAAAAGCAATTAATCTGTACTTATTATTCTTTTCCAAAGCAACGCTCGAAGATGGATGTTTCTTGAAATGACTGAAACTCTAACTACTCCTGCTTACTAACTACTTAATTACTTTCAAGACCTACAGTCTCATGCAAAAGTTTAGGCACCCCTTGATAAATAACAGATTTTGGTGATTTTTTATTTGAACAGATGTTAACACAGTTTCTCTTGGAAATGGAAAAAATGCACAATATTTTCAGCAAACAGTGATGCATAGTTACTTCTTATGCCATAAATTGAACAAAAATAAAAAATAAAAACATTATTATGGCATGGTGCAAAAGTTTGGGCACCCTAAGAGTTCCAGAGTCTCAAAGTCTCTCACAAGGTTTCAGACCTTAATCAGCTCGGTAGATCTGATGCACAGCAACAGCTGTCATTGGTAAATGCCAATTTCAAAGCTGTACAAATACCTTGACTCTTCAAACCTTGTGCACACACTTGTGGACACCCAGCAACCATGGGTTCCTCTAAGCAGCTGTGTAAGACCCTGAAAATGAAAGTTATTGATGCCCACAATGCAGGAGAAGGCTACAAGAAGATAGCAAAGCGTTGTCAGCTTGCAGTTTCCACAGTAAGAAATGTAATTAAGAGATGGCAGATCAGGGGAACTGTGGAGGTCAAGATGAGATCTGGAAGACCAAGAAAACTCTCGGACAGAACTGCTCGTATGCTGGTCAGAAAGACAAATCAAAACCCCCATTTGACTGCAAAAAACCTGCAGGAAGATTTAGCAGACTCAGGAGTGGTGGTGCACCGTTCCACTGTGCAGCGATGCTTGCACAGACAAGGCCTTCATGGAAGAGTCAGCAGAAGAAAACCTTATCTGCGTCCCCATCATAAAATCCAACATCTGAAGTATGCAACAGGACATCTACACGGTGCACCACCACTCCTGAGTCTGCTAAATCTTCCTGGAGGTTTTTTGCAGTCAAATGGGGGTTTTGATTTGTGTTTCTGACCAGCATACGAGCAGTTCTGTTCGAGAGTTTTCTTGGTCTTCCAGATCTCATCTTGACCTCCCCAGTTCCCCTGATCTGCCATCTCTTAATTACATTTCTTACTGTGGAAACTGCAAGCTGACAACGCTTTGCTATCTTCTTGTAGCCTTCTCCTGCATTGTGGGCATCAATAACTTTCATTTTCAGGGTCTTACACAGCTGCTTAGAGGAACCCATGGTTGCTGGGTGTCCACAAGTGTGTGCACAAGGTTTGAAGAGTCAGCAAGTGTGTGCACAAGGTTTGAAGAGTCAAAGTATTTGTACAGCCTTGAAATTGGCATTTACTAATGATAGCTGTTGCCGTGCATCAGATATAATGAGCTGATTAAGGTCTGAAACCTTGTGAGAGACTCTGGAACTCTTAGAGTGCCCAAACGTTTGCACCGTGCCATAATAATGTTTTTATTTTTGTTCAATTTATGGCATAAGAAGTAACTATGCATCACTGTTTGCTGAAAATATTGTGCATTTTTTTCCATTTCCAAGAGAGACTGTGTTAACATCTGTTCAAATAAAAAAATCACCAAAATCTGTTATTTATCAAGGGGTGCCTAAACTTTTGCATGTACCTTACGAGAAGATGCTAAAAGTCAAATCCATGATTCATTACTTCTGAGACAACCTCATCACTGGGATCTACATGGTCCCTTAAAATGTTCCATAACTTGGAAAAAGGTTTCATTTTTAGATTTTATATCTATGCTTTTTGTGCCTGTCTTGAACACTGTTCTAAAGGAGAGAAAAGGGTGGAGTAAAGGCTAATGTTTCCGGAGTTGCTGTCTTAGCTCCTCGAGAGTCATCCAGAGAAAGTTGCTAACAATCCCAAACAAATGACCAAGGACAAGTGTTGCATTAGCATAGCTGTTTTCAAACCTCACGGTCCAGTTCACAGACGTCCGGCCCCGACACCAGGCACTCCCAGAGCTCCTTGGCCCTGTTCCACACCAGGTAGAGGCTGGCCTCCTGAAGGAAGAACGCTAGGAACCGCAGATGGCTGTCCAGATACTAAACACAGAGTCAGTCAGACACGTCATCCCAAACGTCAAACACACGATGTCAAGAATAACATTGTGCTGTTGTGTTACTTCCTTTCTACTGTGTGTAAAGCCAGTCCAGCTCATATGAACATCAAAATTATGAACTGTATCAAATAATTTGTATGAGCTCTCTAGAGCAGCAAAGATCACCAAGAAAAATAACACAGACAAACCTCCTGATAGGTATATCGTCCATCTACTAGAGTCGAGCCTGAGAGGCCACTGTTTCCTGCAGCAGTCATGGCAAGTCGATGGCAGCACACCAGAGATCCTGTTATCAGTTTGACGATCTCAAAGTTCTTCTTCAAGTCCTGGATGATGCTCTGTGGGGAGGCAGAGAAAGTTTACCACAGTGACATTACAGCAATTGCATAAAGGATCATTGTAAAGGTGTACGTGTTTGTTTGTGTTACTTTGTCTTGTTTCTGATAGGTCTGCTTGATGAAAGAACGAGTGATCTCGTGCAACTGACGGAGAGCAGGAACAACCCAGACTGCCTGAGGACTGCTCTGCTGAGAAGCCTGTTGAGACACACACACCCGATACTGTAATGATGCCCGCTAAAGCAGAATGAGACACAAAGATAGTATGAAGAGAGAGAGCGCTGTGCTGGTCAGTACTAATCCAATTTCATTTTACTTCATTGCTTTGTCACCTCAGACCCACCACTTTTATTGAAAATCAGAGCACTTCCACCAAAGCTGACCACTCATCCAGTAGCTAAATCATGTAATCAATTTAGCCAGCTCTCACCAAGGACAAAAACACCACCATCGTGTAAATCATTAGCCAGTGCCAAAGCAGAAGATTGACATAAAACACTTCATGTTACAATCAAAAGTGAAATTATTAATTGGAGACCAAAGACACCCTTTTGTAGTCAAGCCCTCCTCCCCAATTGGTTGGCAGGTGTGAAGCAGCAAAACAGGACAGAGATCAGTGTACGAGCTTCTTCTCTTACTTTCGCCAAAGAGTTAGATTTCTTCTTCCCCCAAGTGCCAGTAAGAAATGAACTCTGACTGTCGTTGCCTTTACTGATTTCCTGAGTGTGAGTCTAGAAACATACATTTAAAGTGGGACATTTGTACATATATTTGTGCATGTGATGACTACTAGCTAATAACTTTAAATCAACAAATCATGAAAAGTTCCCCTTTACCTGACAAGATCTAAATCCTATTTTTGTTCAAATGTGAATAAGGGAGAACTATGGAAAATAACTTGCAAGTAAGTTAATATAAAAAAGATTCACTGACTCAAGTAAATATTGAGACAGAGCAACTTAAGAGAAAGACAAGAAAAGCCGAGTAAAAAAAAGGGATTGAGTCTCGTCATGGGTTCTGTGTTGTTTCCACTGCCCTCAGCGCCCTTTGGAGGTGTGTTACAGGAGCTAAATTCCCTCAGGAGGGACTACAGTCCCTCCCTCCCCTAAACAGAGGAAATGTAGTGGAAAACCAGGATGGTCCTTGTCAACCCGGGAGGTTATGCTGTGTATTTTTTTGCTGTGTTAGTCTCTGTTTAGACAAGGGCGGGGCTGTGCTACACACACACACACAGAGTTTATGTTTCGTAGTCCATGGGGACTTTACATTGACTTACATGCATTTCCTGTAGACTAACCCTAACCTTAACCACTATTTGCCTAACCCTAACCCTAACCTTAAGCTAACCTTAACCTCATCCTAACCCTAAACCATGTTGCCACCCTAAAATTCAATTTCTTGCCTATGGGGACCTCAATTTAGGTCCCCACCGTGAAATGGGTCCTCATGAGTTGGTATGGAGTCAGGAAGAAGTCCCCACGTAGCAGGAAACACACGTCCACACACAGACACACACACACACACACACACAAAACTAGGCTGAGGATGTGAGTCACACATTTACCTTTAATGCAAATAGTTAATAGAAGTGTGAAGATGCTGACATTTAATCAATCATGGGTGACAGCTCTGCTAGCATGCAACACTTCCACCCACCGAGTACCTGGAACTTGATTTTAATACTACTTCCTGAGGGTTGACAAAATTTAGCTCCTGGAATGCATCTCCAAAGTGAGTGGAGGGCAGTGGAAATAAATGCAGAATTTAGGAAAAGTATTACATGTTTCTGTAGGGTTCCTATAGTGCAAAAACCATATTTCTGGCATAGTCTGAGATAGTTACTCAGCCAAAAGAAAGAATTAGGTATTTTTCATTGCATTTAAATAAAAAACAACGCCCGATAAACAGGCACTTGTGCAAAAAAAGGAGCCAGAGAGAGGCCCCGACTCAATAACTCCCTGCTGCTCCATGGATACTGAACTGGAGCACATTCAAATGCAACAAGTAAACAAAATGAAGCTGAATAGTAACATCCAGCACTAACAAGAATATGCTAACTGTAAACCAACACTGTTGAAGCAGGCAGAAAAATGTAGGCGCCCAATCCACTGTTTCCTTTAAACTTGATGAACTACACTTTTGAGCTATGTAACTAACAGTCCCTGTTTTCCTATAAGAAAATAAACAATAAATATCAGATTTTAGAGCAAGAGCCCAGTGAAACACTCAGCTAAAATTTATACTAGCCCCTACATCTACATGGATACTACAGAGTGTCGGGAGCATGTTTATCTCACCTTCTTAATGTCCTCAATACATTTAATGATGTAACTGCGTTTCACCGTCTCCTTGACAGCATAGG
>NW_018127941.1:697455-702224 GCF_001952655.1 Monopterus albus | reverse complement strand
GAGATGAGCCAACTCCCACAGCACCTCCAGCACCTAAACAGACACACACACACAAACACAAGAGGCTTCAATCTCAAGGCCTAATATACTGAGAATCCTTTCCTTCTCCTTAGCCTTGACAGAATGACAGGTTTACCAACATACCTTTCCAGTTGTGGTTTCAGAGCGAGCTTCTCTGCCGATTCTCCCGATCAGACTGAGCAGCTTCTGCCTCACACGGTCACTCTCAACCTCCCAGCTCTAAATAACATCCAAACACATTGTTATACCCACTTAGGTGCCATATTTCATTGATTTATTCCTCAATATCCCAGGCCCAGATGTAATGTAGCACCAACCTTCTCTATGAGCACAAAGAGGTGGGTGAGTTGATCAAAGCTGAACTTCACAGCAGCAGCAGCAATGATTGTATGAATGTTTTCTATCACAGTTGAGGACTGGCCAGCCTGAAATGCACACACATGAATCAATACATCCATCCGTTTGTTACTACCTCACAAATATGCAATAATGTGAATACGTTCGGCTTCACTTTTCATTTTTGTGCTGACCTGTATTCTCCAGATCTTTGAAAGTTCATCCAGTGACAATTTACTCCCAAGCAGCTCAATGATTCCCTTAATTCTTTCACAGTACTGAGCCTGATCAATGTTACCTGGAACAAAGAAAAGTCTTTTTTTTTTCTTGTCTGCCTTGGATTTTTGCAAAGCCATTTGTAAAACTCATGTTTGTGCTGTCTTCATATACATTCTTACCCTCCAGTGCTATTGACAGAACTGAGTTCTCTACGAGCCAGTCTAGCAGTTTATCTGTGTCAATGGCATTTTTAACCGTCTTTGACACCGTGCTCTCCTCTATTAATTTGGTCACCTGAGGGACAAACAGTGTGAAAGGAGAACAAAAACCGACTGAAACACCCTGAAAAGGCATGGCTTAACAGGTCAGAAGCCATAAGAGCTGACCTCTTTGAGGGAATTCATCTTGGTGGAGAAGTGGGGGGTTTTGAGCATACGCAGCAGAGTGTCCAGCCGGAGGTCATCCACCACAGTAACTAGCTCCCTCTGGAACCTCATACAGAGAAGCTTGATGGCTGACAGCAGGTCTGGGATGCTCACCAGACGCTAGGGTTAGAAGACATGAAGAACGACCTAGTTATAACATTTAAGTTGAGCTTTACTCAAAATACATAAGTTCTTAAAGATACAGTCAAATAAAATATATTCATGTATTTTCTGTTTTATGCCAAACATTTCATTTTTTTGTATTTCTACAGCAAATTCCCATTCTTTTTTAATTCTGCAAAAATGTTTAAATATTTGATGTCTCATCTTCAGCTCGAGTGTATACAAAAATGTATGTTACCATAAAGGCATGCATGAATGTCAGTTCACAGAAATGTTGTTTACATTCCCAAAATAGCTGCTTGTGTTCTTATTTGTCCATTTCACCTTCACCCCACAGCATGTGATTCACATCAATTTCATACTCAAACCATTCAGTGACCCCTCGTGCCCTATGGACATGCTGGAAGAGAGCACTAATTTATTTAGGTGTTAACTTTCATTTGTCACCTGACTGTATCTTGCTGTATTCACCAAGCCTTTGAGGAATCCAATCAAATCTGAAGGACTTTGTTTAAATGCCATGTGTAACTAGACTGCCCTGACATATTGTGTTTCGTAAAAGAAGATTCACACTATCCCCAAGATCTAGCTGAGCAAGTGCCCTAACCAACCAGCAGGAGTCAACAGTACTGCAACAAGGACAAGATCCCTCACTGGCTTCCCACCCCTAACACTGCTATCATTTTTGATAGAACGTTTGCTCGAGCTTGACGTACCAGTCCCAGGAATTTGGCTGGTATTTTTACCTGAACCTTTTCACTATAAATTTGTGCAAAAAGTACAAAAATTATAAGAAGGTGACAAATACAAAACACTACCTTGTCTTTGAGGTCCTTTTCCTCCAGGTTCTGTACATATGTGATCATCTTGTGGATGACTGGATCAAGCATGGGCTAAGAAAAACAATGTGGGAAAAATGGGCCACTGTAGCAGCAAAACAGTAAGAGGATACAGCAAATAACCACACCATAAAGCAGAATGGAGCACCAAGGTCACATCAACCAACACAACTGAACGTTTCAACACTGAACAAGGTTTTAGAAGACAAAATGACAAGATGTTTGTTAGGATAAATAGGTAGCAGCTGGACTAATTTAAACCAACAAAAGACACAAATAACCACCCAAAGGTCAAACAGCTATCATTAAGTGTGTGTGTGTGTTTGTACATATTAGCAGATGAGATTTCTCACCTGGACGAGGCTGGAGTTTAGGTATTCTGCACATACACCAAGAGGCTGGACCAGAGCTGATACAGACTGTACAGGCAAAAAGAAACAGAATAACTCAGGCATGACACCAACCAAAAAGGAAATCAGCTTATCAATACCAGCTGTGGTGTGACTGATTATCATAAGAATAAGCTCATTCCATCTTTCTGTTTGTGTAGGAGTCTCTGGCACAGCTAAATGAATGGGATATACTTAAAGGAGGCCCTTTTTATGGCTTATTAAAGAAGACATAAACAGCAGCGGCCCACTACTGCTCCTCCAAAATTAAAGTGTTCAGGCCAGAGGTCAACTGTGTTTAACTTGATACTGTGTTTTCACTATTGCATGAGAGGGAGTGAGCATTAACAGATGTGTGGGTGAGTTTCCAGTACTGGAGCCCAGCTGTCATTTGTCATTCAGTGCAAAAATCACAGGAGCTTAATGAATGGATATTATGTTCCTGTCTATCTTCCGTCTCTGCTTGTGGTCTCCCCCTTCCACCTCGGTATTCACCTCCCATGCACTTGACTTCCTACTTAAAACAGATAAATGAGTGAGCCACCCCTGGGAGTCAGTAGAAGAGGGAGCACTCCTTCCATTATCTTTTCTCTTTCTCTTGTGCTTCCAGTGTATTATGTATCTGACAGCTTATGGACTCTACTGAGCTCCCACTGCCAATAAAGACTGCAACAGTGGTTAGCAACCTGCCTTATTAATATGCTAATGGTTAGAGGGAGTGTGTGTGTGTGTGTGTTGGTGGGTGGGGGTGGGGGTGCACGTGTGGCTTTGCACCATGGTGGTTCCGGCCAGGTTCCCAGAAGGAAGCATCAATACAAGGATGCCTCAGAACACATGACACAACAGAGCATTTCAACCATCATGCAGCGCGGGAGGATGAGAGAGTGTGTGTAAAGGAGTATTACTGAGAGGGCTAAAGAGAGACACATTTGGCACCCTGCAGCTGAGAGCAGTGAGGGTAAGCGTGGTGACCTTTTGCCTGTATAGGCTCCCTCAAAGTCCGTCTACAGTCCTTTTAATCCATCACCATGGGGAAGAACTATTTGATCACAATATATGGCAGGCCATTTTACAAGTTTTCTGACAGCTGGTACATGCCATTTGTAAAGAAAGCAAAAAGATCAAAGTAAGGAAGGTTAGTCTTACAGCAATCTCGATTTCCTCTGCGTTCAGCTTATTCTGGATGGCAGAGAATCCACCCAGCTCTCCAAACTTGATGAAAACAAGTGGAACAGAGACATATTAAATATATGACTAATACAACTGTGGCAAATGCATATGAGGATGATGTCTGGGTGACTGGTCATTACTCACTTGATTCACCAAATCAACCAACCAACCATGGGGCTCCTGAAAGAGACAATTATGTTTTCAGTTGGTTTATTCAGCAGTGATGCTGTAAATTATTGTGAGACATACAGACACAACTTTACATAAGCTTTATGACAGCTGGTACATGCCAGTGATGTGTACCAGTTGTGCCACTGGTATTATTTACCAGGAATGAAGGACTCATTTGTCTCACTCCAATCATGACCATGAACTGTGCACAAAGAGTAATAAGGAAGTGTGCATATAAATATTAGCACAGCTTTACATACTTGTAAGTACGTCTGGATAAACTGGCACATATTCACCACAGCAGTAAAAGTAAAGGATCAGTCCAAACAAATGAGGAGTCATTTACTTTTTGATAGGTGTTGCTAGGAGAAAAAGCAAACATGTTGGCCTCCTCTCCGAAAACTTCAGCCCAGTTCCTCTGGCACACTTTCATTCGATTCTTAAAATGGTACTCATTATCAGGGTTGAAGGCCTGCACACAACAAAACAAACAAACAAAAAACACAGGATATATACGCACACTCCAAATACATTTCAACCATCATATATATTCACTCTCTGATTCACAGGGGACCAGCAAATTATGCATTCCTTGTTTGTCAAACATTTGATAATCTGACAAACTGGTGCTAAATCTTCACATCACAGACGAGTACTTTTGTCATGAGCCATGATGTAAGGTACCAGGGGCCCGTTTCAAGAAGGAGGTTTTGTTGAAACTCAGAGTTTGTTAACCCCGAAATGAGGAAAACTTGGAGTTTTCGGTTCCAGAAACGGAGGTAACTTAAACCCGTGAAAGCGGGGTAAGTTAAACCTGTTTCAAAAAGAGAGGTAATCTAAACTCAGAGTCAGTTACTATGGCAACTTACTCTGTGAACCTAACCTGGTTGGGAGCAGGTTTTGTTCGGGAAACTCAGAGTTTCCTCCGGTCTCCGCCCCTTTTTAAAGTGAAAGGTGTTTAATACCTCATTTAATCTTTCAGTACATTCATAGATTGCACATGTTTCCGTCACGCAGAGACCAAAATGGCGTGTCCATTCATAGAGGATCCTGTAGATGAGGACGCTGTATTAATT
>NW_018127941.1:649440-696750 GCF_001952655.1 Monopterus albus | reverse complement strand
TACGCATTGACTCGGGCAGCTATTTTCCCACAAGCTAACTCTTTCTCTTTCGCCGCTGCAGCCGTGTTGCTTTTTTTTTTTTACGAAATATGGGCTCGTAGTCACTATATGCTTGTAGTAGCACATCCATTTCTGTCGGGGAAAAACGCAGACCTATTTTTGCTTCGTCCTGTTGCCATGGTGACTCGTAATGTCTAATGTCATTGTTCAGGGCTTTTTATAGTCACGCTGGACGCGCCTAACTCTGAGTCTAACTACTCAGAGTTGATTAAACCAACTCTTTTCAGCTGTTCTGAAACCGAAAACTCCAAGTTTTCCAACTCTGTGTAAGTCAACTCAGAGTTCAGGTTTGAACTCTGAGTTTGTTAAACCTCCTTCTTGAAACGGGCCCCATAACCTCCAATCTCATATGCTAATGGATGGAGGGAGTGTATGTTTTTCCAACTAGTGCAGGGTTTGCTGAATCCATCAAATGTCACACACTAGATAACCGACAGGCTTGTTGCCCCAGCCTCATGTTGGTAGCACACTCACACAGCAACCTGGGTTCAGCAACTTGTTCAAAGACACTACGGCATGTGGACTGGAGGAGCTGGGAATTGAACTGCCAACCATCCAGTGAGAAGTCAACCTGCTTTACCTCCTGTGCCACAGAAACCCTGAGCAATAACCTCCAGTGTTAATGATTAGTGACAAATCATTAAAATTAAATTTGGCTAAAGATATGTAAGAATTGTTATTTTTAAACTGCCCGCATATTCCGATGTTTTCAAGAAAAGTTTAATTGCTTCAAAACTTAAAAAATATGTAAAGAAATACAACAAAAACTCAGTAAAACTATATTAAAAGACAAATATTTAGACAGACAGAGAGAGCACACCATAGTCAGGACACCCATCAGGTTTACAGGTATGGGCTCCTGCTTGACCCTCTCTGCAACCAGCTCCACCAGCAACATGAGCATGTTGTAGATTCCCTCATGAATCTCTGTGCCCCATTTGTGTACAGCACTGCTAGTCAGCAACTGGGAACAGAAAACAGAAAAGAGGAAGTGCAGTGAAAATGTGTGGTAACTATCAAAGTATTACACAGCTGTCTTCCTTTTTTACTCACCTTTTTAAAGGCTTCCGACATGCACCGATCCATAAACCGCTTGCAGTTCTCATCAGCGTCAGCAAGACCTGACAGAGAGGGAGATATTTATTTTACGTATTTATTCCAGATCTTAAAAAAAAAAAAAAACACAACAAAAAAACAAAACTGGCTATGACGAAGTAGATACAGATAGCGCAGTGTAACACAAGAGTCCAAATTAGCAACATGTGAAAAACACCAGTCCAAAGAAAATATGCCACCTACACAATAACACAGATGGTGAGCATTTAGTTTAATGCAGAACAAAGATTTTCCCCACACACGTGGTCTTACCATGACGGGCGAGGCAAGTGGACGCAATGAGACACTTGCCCAGAGACTCCTCTCTCTTATAAGGTATGGACCAGTGATCGGTAAAGACTCGACTCTCCAGCTCATAGAGGTTGGTGGTGGGGAACTCCATGCTACCCCCGGAGCAGTTCCCGTTCTCATCATTGCTCCTCTGTAAACACACACACGACAAAATTGTAATTTTCAGCACACAAGGACTGTAACACAAGGACTAACTTTATTTCACGCAGCTTGTGTCAGTGTTTTATAATGACAGTGCAAGTGTCCTCTGTGTGGGGATACACATGGTCTCTGGCAATGATAAAGTTGAGACAGGATGGTGTTCAATTCCTGTCCTCCCTCTGGGAGAGAAGTGATAGTGTCCTCCCTCCTCTATAATCTGCCCTTCATCGCTGCATCTTTCTGCCCCTCTAGTTTGCCCCCAAAGGCATACAAAACAAATTCTCATTTTTCAAGCACTTTACTGAGGGCTGTCTTGTTAGCAGTATGATGCTAACCACATTGTTTCAGCAGTCACATGTGAAGGGGCAAGTTAAAATTCTGCATTGGTTCAAAATGCCAAATTTTCAGGTTTAACCTACAAATGCTATGAGAAAACAAAATGGCCAGTGCCCTTTAGTGTGCATGGTGGATGCAGCAGCAAAGGACTTTTTTTACTATTCATATCATAAGGTTTCTTACATATTAATGAAGTCAGAAGTGAACATTTATGTTCTAACTGCCCTCAGTACTAGTGCTTCCCAGTGGAACATTTCAGCACACTAAAGCACATCATATTTGAAAACCACTAATGATTTATATTTGCACTACAATTGCACTGTTTAACAAAGCACAGTACTATATCTTAATGCATCTTAAATTATGACTGAGCCTGAGACCCAGCTCCCACTACAACACAACTGACCCAAACTATTAGAATGCATTTATCCGTTTTACGGGGGTGGGGGCACCACACAGTACAACTATTAATACAGAAGAAAAGGTTAGGTCAGATATTACCATTTTGAGTATGTCACCACATATTAGCATATATAATGGTTTAGTGCCTGTTTTACTGTGCTGTAAGCTGATATACTGTACAATGTAAAGGCACATTAAGAGAAGGAGAACAGGAGGGGAGGATGGTGGGAGAAAGCAATAAAGAAGCATCAAGTTTCTCCCTTTCTCTGTCTAAGAAAATTAAAAGTGACAGAGAGATGGATGAGAAGAAGAAAAGAGACTGGGAGAGGCTAACCCAACACCAGTCAGAGAAAACACTAGGTTAAGATAGTAACCAACCAGATATATTTCATTGCTAGCACAATAACCACATCACAACTCAGTGTTAATTTAACATCAATATAAAACTGGATTCTTTAGATGTGCAAAGCAATGACAGCAAAGGGGAAAAAAGGACATTTTCTCTTGCTAAATACTATATACAGAACCTCTCACCAGTCACAATCAAACATGAAAACAAATGGGTGGATAGGCTGCAAAGCCCTTGGTGTTTCAAGACCTAAAGCCTTTAGGGGAAAGGTTCAATTCTCAAAAGCACAGTAATGCTGTGTGTGCCACTCTGTCACCAAGCACCCTGCAACCCTCCTAGGACTCCCTGCAAAAACTGCAATATGTCTGTGTGTGTCAGGGAGGCTATATTTAGGAGCATGACATGGGGCCAAAGACTCATGTCTTTACTCTCAAGAACAGATATTTCAGACAGAGGGACCGAAAAGGAAATAAATCACTTTCATTGTTAAGGCATATACTGCATGGTTCAGAAGTTAATGACATGGGAGTGACACATTAATTTCTCGGTTTCATGACAAATACTATTTCTGGAAATGTTTCAAACATATACATGAGGAGATGGAAAACTGTTGTTCTTACTGTACTTGCAATTTGCATCAAACTGTGACAGTGATGATCAAAGAGAAACAAAGGAGTGGGCCAACAGGTTTCAGGGAGTAGTTAATCTCTGCTGACCCATAATCACAGCAGCATTACCTTCCAATAACAATAGCAAGTGGTTGTGACATCTGAATCAATAACCTCACAAATGAAATGATTTTGGACTTTCTAAAGCAGCACTGATCTCTTTCCAAAGCACCTACAAGGTTTCTGGAAATCTAGGAAAGCAACAGGTTTGAAATGAATTTGCTTAAAGGCAAACAACCTCAAGTTCCTCAAGGTTTCAACACAGGCATTTATCAGCAAACAATACAGTTTAAAGTTGCAACATCACACAAACACAGTAAACTATGACTAAGATGCAACCTCAGCGGGTACATTATCGCCAGCAGCTAATAAATGGCATAGAAGCATCAACTGCCAGGGTCCCTCACAGCACGAGCAATCACTCAAAGACACAAGAAAGTAATATGTTAACAGCTAGAGTTAAGACTGTGGGTGGAAGAATTATTAAAATTGGCAAATCAACAGCGAAACCTTTGCTAAGCCCGATCTGAGTAGGCACGAATCTCGGCAGGAACTGAGGCCAACCTGCCAACTAACGTTACCTTGTTAACCTATGCAAAAAAAGACAAAACAGATCCAGCTAACGTACAGTAATTATTACCAAAGTACTCCCAGTTATAATCTGTGACTGCAGTCCAGAATGATGCCCCTATAGCCAAGGTTAACAGATACTGGCGCGTTCAACTCTCGACTGACGTTAACATTAGCTAGCCTGCTACTAGCCACCTGGGTTAGCCTCTAAGTTTAGAACTGCTATTTACCACAATTATTTAAGCCTAGCGTTCGTGCTAGCAGACAAATCTCCAGTCACTCTGAGCCAGTGACCTGCCCAGTCCCGTATGGACGGGGAGCATTTCACCTCCCGCGCTGACAGATCGCGCTGGGCTCGGTGCATGCTCGTAAAGCATTGTAGCGGCTAAGTTTGGCGTGTTAAATGGGCGAGACCACTCTCCTCCAGTAAGTTGCCATTAGCCATATCGTCCCTCCTCTCACCTTCATTTGCTGAAACTCCAGCAGCTCTTACCTCGCTATCCACTACATCGTGGTATGCGGGCGGGGGGTCAAACCCTCCCGTCCCGGTCCGCCCGCTGTTTTCCCCGTCTCCACTCGAGCCCAAGACGGGGGCAGGCCCACTCTCCATCGGTTCATATCCATACCCGAGTCCGGGGCTTTCGTTCGTCAGTAGCGCCACTGCTTCGTTGATGTCGTTTTTTGCCAGTCGGAGCGCTTTTCGTATCTCGTCGGGGTCTGGGAAACCCATACAGAGGAGCGTCGTTATATGCTGCTCCTCTTCGGTCTCCATTTTTGGGGTGTCTCCGGCTCTCAGACTAAAAGTAATAGGGTGTTCGGCAGAGCGCAGTAGCTATGCACGCCGCCATGTTTACAGTCCACTACTGCTATTCTGTCACGATCCGACTTCCCCACAACAGCGCCGACACAGGTGTTATGCTGAGTTCTGGCCGCTAAGAATAGTATGCTCCGCGCGGGAGCGCGCACCGCGAAAGGGGAAAGTCCTAGATCTTAATGTTGAACTCTATGGGTTATTGTTTAACAAAAGAGAAATTTTACCTCCCTGGTGCTCTAATATTTATGATGTAGGGAGGCCAATTTTAGCCGAGAAAAGGACAGAATCAGAGATAAGATATTTAGTAATTAAACCGACAAAAATGAAATGTCAACATTAATCGTTCATTCCTTCGTTTGCTTTCTTTCTTTTTAAAAGATTAATTTAATACCCATTTAAAGGCGTGACTTGTGATCCAAGTGTAAACAGATGGACCAAAATAAAAACTAAAAATACAGAAAGAGAAAAAACTTCTCATTATAGCACACTGATGAGACAACACAGGTATAGCCTGACTCTAGCCTAAAGCTGTAGTAGCTCGCCAGAAATACTGTTACCCGTAAATTGCATGAATGAGGCCTAGGCCATCTCCTTTTTCAATTATAACTGGCTGAACAACGCAACAAATGCTGACTTACATTTCAAAAGCTTTCTTCCTTTTGTAACTCAGACATATTTTAGGTGTAGATTAAATGTGTTTATTTCAAAATATTTTATGCACACTTAATTTAAATTAGCCCTGCGATGGACTGGCGACCTGTCCAGGGTGTACCCTGCCTTTGCCCGATTGCTGGCTGGGATTGGCTACAGCCCCGTTTGGGACTGAGCGGTAGAGAAGATGAATGAATAATTTAAATTACCGACAGTAATACAAGTTATGATGCCACTCATTTGATTTAAACCCACTCATGGGCGTGGCAGTGCGCACGAGCATGGGTGGTGGGACATCACGTGAACATTCAGCTCATGTGACAAAGGAAAGTCGGAAAAAAATGCCTGCCACTGGTAACGATGCTGCTGCCATGGACAGCATTTCCAGGGCTCCAGCTATCCACCCAGCGGCTCTTAACCCGGCTGTAGGTTCCACCAGTCACGCAGAAGAGCCGGAGGAAGCAGCGGAAAGCCTGGCGACCGCCCCAAAGAAGTCCACCGTCGGTAGTGAGTTATGTTTGATTGCAGCTTCCGTAGTTTGCTAATGCTAATAGCACACAGCAACCACTTTATTTCTGTTTTCAACGTCTGCCGCATTGTGTACTATCATTGTAGCATTCCTTAACTTGCCTCTCTAAAATATGGGCTCGTTGCTTTTCCATTGTGGTCCCATTTAGTGTTTGATCTGGTTTAACAAGCTGAGTGTTCCTGCTTCTTTTGATTGTGTTCAGGTGAAGGTGGTGTGGAAACAGCAGAGGAAGCTGTAGAGCCTGCAGAGCCTGATATCAATGAGCTGTGCAGTGATATGTTTGAAAAGATGGCTGTCTTCCTGCAAGGAGAACTCACAGGTGTTTTAACATATCATACTTTCTCTTATTTTTCCCCGCACATAGAAACAACTATATATTGTATAACTGTATATTCTTAACCAGATGATTCATTTCTGATATTAATATTTAGTTTCACATCTATGTTATTTAGTATTCTTTTCCTCTGGTTTCTTTAACATTATGCATGTTCTCCCTGTCTCTAACTTTTCAGCCACCTGTGAGGATTATCGTTTATTGGAGAACATGAACAAGCTAACCAGTCTGAAGTACATGGAAATGAAAGATATCAGCATCAATATTAGTCGTAACCTGCAGGATCTTAACAACAAGTGTAAAGTATAATGTATCTGCACACATACTCAGAAACATAGCATTGCTGTATTTTTTTTTTCTAGTTCAATTATTATTTCTATTACTGTGTCATTAATGCCTGGATGGGATGTGTATTTGCTTTAGATGCTAGCCTACAGCCCTACTTGGACCAGATAAATCAGATTGAGGAGCAAGTGTCTGCTCTTGAACAAGCTGCTTACAAACTGGATGCATACTCAAAGAAATTGGGTAAGACATTTATATGTACAGAAATGCAGAACTTTGTATGTATAATATGTTCTGCCAAAAGTATAATTAGTGAGATAGTTCCTATTTAAATTCAACAGTTAATATTGTAAGTGAATAAGCTCAAGTTTAGTAGCATTACAAATTTCGTAGTCCTATTAATATGCAATAATAATAATTATATTATTACTTAAGCAGGTAATGTGAACAAACTAGTGCACCCATCTCAAACAGCTCATATTACAATATTAAGAAGGTCACCAGCAGATGGCGATGTAATGCCACAGACAATTACACAGCTAAATGTTTCTACATTGCAACTTAGAAAGATTACAAAGACATCCACACACACTGCATTTGAATTTTAGAAAGATGGGTTTCTTTTGTTACAGCTTTTGGCTATAGAGTGAACAGTTCTATCTTCCACTGTCATTGCAGAGGCCAGATTCAAAAAGCTGGAGAAGCGATGATGAAAAATAAAGCAGGCTGAGAGTTATGCTGCCTTCTCACCTTTTTGCATCCTGCATTGCCCTCTTCTTTCCCTGCCAATGAATCAGGAGCTGCAGGGAGGATGTGAACTGAGATTGAAACAACAAACAGTCAGAGCCACATCGACACCTTAGAAAGTGCCAATGAAGCAACAGCCAAAGGCACATGAACTCGTACTGCGGTACTTGGCTTTGATTTATCACAGCCATTGTGAATAAGAGCATACAGTGAATACCCATCATTTGACAGAAACACTTTATGTAGAATAAATCTACCTAATTACCACCTTATCCAAAGTTAATTGTGAAGTCAGAATATAATTATGTACTATTAAATAAAAATTATAGTAGATTGGCAGGTACTTGCACAAGTGAAATATATATAATGACGTTTTTTGTCATATGTAGACAATTTACATGATGAAGCATGGTGTCTTTAATAATGTCCCAGCCCATTTAGTGTGACTATTTCAGGCAACTGATGTCTTGACAGATGGAACCATTTAGTAGACTGACATGCAAATTGGGATTATTTCTAGTTAGACATTTATTTGTCAGGGCAATGTGAACAGTGCCACAAACTGGTTAACTTAGAGACTTTGCTGTTATAAAAGGAAACTGTAAATTACTAACTCTGTGGAGTCAGTTTTAATTATTGTACTATATCTGTTTGGAGATATTGAAAAGTGTTGTTTTTTTTAAATAAGCCATGATAGAGATATCATTGCATGAGTGTTTCCTTAAGGCAAACCTGCTGCTGACAGCAGATGGCAGACCTGCACCATGATCAGGACTTGAGGTTTGATTCAGCCTTTTCAGAGGAAGAAAAGCTTCAGTAAGAGTGAGACCTACAGAAGGAAATGGATGACATGTACTTGACAAGTCAAAGTAAAGATTGAATGGGTGACTAAAGATGTGTGTGATGCTCTCTGCCTGTTTCCTCCTCTATATTAGCTGTACCAGATCTCTTTTTGCCATGAGCAACAGATTGTCTAAACTGATAGGACTTCCCTCCTGAGTATGTGTGTAGGTTTGTCCATGCACACATATGCATGTTTGTGTAAGACCTAATGTAAAACAGGTCTCTGTTATTAGTCCAGCTGAGGCCCCTGCACAGAGGGAGCTCATTATTCATACTGAAACATTATTTACTGTTGTGCTGTGATCCTCCTATCACTCCCTTCCCTGCCTTTTCCAGGGCCCCAGGGCCTAAATCCATCCCCAACTCCCCGAAAGGATTTCAAAACATGTCTCTTCAATGATTTTTGGATTGTTTTCTAAAAGCTAAATGTGAGTGCCAGGAGGCAATCAAGAATACTACAAGAGGTAAACCTTTCTTATGTTAATACATTTGGGAAACTACCACAAAGCTAGACCATGCTGTAGCAATATAGTTTGGGTGTGGAAACTTATGATGTTCTGTGCAAATATGTATTGGTGATTTTCAGACAGGGTGGAGGGAAAGTACATGTAGAAATTTGTATGGGTTGCTCATTCACAGCCAAACATATGGAGGTGTAACTCAACTGGTAAATAATTCTCCGCTCTCTATCTCATATAATCCATATTTTCAAAAGAAATGTTCTGCTCTTAAAGGTGTTGTGTAGTTGAGGAAACAATGAAACAAAAGAAATAATGTGGCCATATATACAAACTACAAGCTCCAGGTGATTGTGAAACCCTTGCTCCACCTGCCAGATGTTAGTAGATGGAGTTTTTTTGACCTTTGGGGTTTTTCCCTGTTTAAAGTTTTCTATGCTAAGCTAAGCTAGCTCCCACTTTGGTTTTACCTTGGATATGTAATTTTTGAACCACAAATATGGGTTAAACAAATAAGATATAAAGTGTGAACCAGTAAACATTATAGGTAGGCTTCCCCCCTTTGGATAGAGCAATACTTGATGTTTTCTTGTTTCTGGTATTTATGAAAAAATCAAGGTAATTGCCTATTGGTTGTAGGTTCATATTTAGTGTACACACAAAGTGGTATCAGTCTTCTCATCTCAGAAATGCATTAAAAACATATTTCAGTTAGGCCCATTAAAAATTTAACAATTTATAATATTATACATGGAATCTGCTGTGGTGTTTGAATTCATTGATAGTTAAGTGGAGGAGGTAGACTATTCCAGTGAGTTTTCTCATACCTTACAGAGCCATAAGGTACCACCCAATATATTATTTTGGTCTTTGCTTTGATTCTCTCAATGTAACATGAACATATCTGACCCTATAAAAATTCAAAATCTCAGTTACATTCAGTGACCAGCCAGCCATTTCAGCTCAGCGTTGTAATAACAAAAACAAAACAAAAACATGCTTTTCCTCAGATAAGGCTTCTCTTTTTTCACTGCTGTTCTCTTTTGTAAATTTCATTCACAGTGTACATGCTGATCCCCAGGGTTGAAGTACATGAGAGACAACAGGAGACTTTGTGCAGACAATAAGTCCTCTGCAAATATGCTCTAAATTAATCGTGAAAACCTCATCCACTTTTCAGTGCATTACGTTTTAAAATATGCCAGATTATATATCAGTAACATGGGAATGGTTCTGATTGAATTACATGCACTGTGGCTTCAGCTTATAGATATTATCATCTTAAAATGCACTTTATGCAAATTGAACCAAATAGACCTAACTCAACACAGCAATTATTCCAATTAAGATGTTTTGAACTGATATAGCCTCAATTTGATTTGGTCTGACATACCTCAGGAAATTCCCAGAATTGTGCTGTGAGTGTTTCAAACACAAGTCCATCATCAGCTGTAGCAAAGGCACTGTTTTCCCTTAAGTCGATCTTGGAGAATGGGTCAGTCAACAATAACAGGGCAAGGTGCCACACCACAGTGTTGTGTAACTGAAAAGCAAGCGCAAGGTTTGGGGAAATGTTGTTATGAATGAGAGTGAACAAGGACACAGTCTGTTTCTTGCCACATTTTTTTTTTCTGTTTTCAGCCTTGCTTAAAGTTAATATTTCACTTTTTTCACTTAACTGAGTTATGTCAACAAATGCACTAGTGTTGAGCAATCTCTATCCCTTTGTCTTTCACTTTCGCACACAGATTGTGATGGGATAAACAGCCTGAAATAACTGCACTCCAAGTAATTTAAATACCCTCTTATACCCCTATAAAGCATAGACACTATAAAGACAAACAAATAGCTTGAGTAAATGACAACATGGTTTATGTCTGCATCCATTTCCAAGCAGCCAGTAGATCTGGGAGATTTTTCAATATAAGCCACATGTGAGATGTGAGGGACTAAGGTAGACTTCAAATACACTTTATAAGAGGAACATGAAAAGTCATGTGAGGTCAACTTTTGGCATTACATTCATTCACCTCACTTTGCTGCTCACACCTTCAGCATGTACTGTGCACATGTGAGGATGCAGGACACACACAAAATTCACATGTCACGTCTGACCCCTTTGAAACTCTAACTCAAAAGCTAGCATCTGTCAGGTTTGTAGCTTTTGGAACACTCTGACCAGTGCTAGGTAAAAGCAATCTGTTCTGATTATACCAAAATGTCCACACTGTTACTCTATTATTACAAATATAAAGTGAGACCAGATGGGGCTGTGGCACAAAACTGTATGTGCAATGTTATTTTGGATGTGAGATGGAGCCCAGCGGTTCTCAGCAGCTAGCAGAGTCAGGGTGTCAGATCCAGCTCTGTTCATGGGGTTGAATAGAGGGCTGAGGGTCCATTCTCTGCCGGACATCATAGCCATCAACACCTGAGAACTGTCCTGTGCAATCATAGTTAAAATGTGATATTAGTTCAATCCTGGTGTGTCCCCTGTGTGCTGCCATTGTTTTCATTTTGGCTTTCTCTGAATAGTCCTGCTTTCATTTCCAGCACCATGTCTAAAGGGATTCAGCATCTTTTAGACACCCTATTAGAACCCCACTCTGACTCAATGGCACCAGAGCCACTGATGTGTTTCTATGCCTGCATGTGTGTACTTCAAATAACAGACACTGACCACACCTAGGCAGACATTTCATACACAAAATATAGTGACACAGTGATGGGAGTGCAGTGCACTTTATAGAGAAAATTATTTCATATGATATTTGAAAAACTGGGCCAACATTATGGGAACAACATCCAAGGATAAGCTTTTTTGAACAGTTAGTAAGTCTGAAGAACACATGCATACACGTGAAACATGTTTGGAGTGGATAAATTCTTTCAGTTTGCACGTTAGGTTTAAAGATGAACTAATCAATAGTATTTTTATTTAATGGATCAAATGAAGGTCAAAGGTCAAAGTGTTTATTTGTCATATGCACAGTTAGTAAACGTGTTTCCCTGTACAATGAAATTCTTACTTTTCCGTCCACATGAATGCCACAAAATACAAATGAAATATAAAGTAGATGAGCAATAACACAAATCTAAATAGGCAGTAAAATCACAAATCTAAGGCACTGTAAAGCAGCAAGTGAAGGAAGCAACTAAAAATACAACAAGAACACAATATAATGCAGAGAAAATCTATGCTACGTGGGAGCCGTGGACTGCAAATACTCAGCAGTAAGTGTGCAATTATGCATGTGCACTTTGTAAACAGTACAGATGGAATTACATGAGGTAGATCCTGAGCCAGCTGTTTAGGAGTCTGATGGCAGTCAGAAAGAAAGAGTTTTTCAGTCTAGAGGTCCTGCATTTCACACTTCTGAACCTCCGACCGGAGGGCAGGGGTATGAGCAGTCCATGCTGGGGGTGGGTGGGGTCCTTGAGGATGGAGGCAGCTTTCCTGCGCACCCTGCGGTGGTAAATAATCTGCAGAGAGGGCAGTGGAGTCCTGGTGATCTTCTCTGCAGTCTTTACCACTCTCTGCAGGCGCTTGCGGTCCATAGGAAGTTGCAAAGGATCCTAGGCAACATGCCAAACCTCCTCAGCCTCCTCAGGAAGTACAGCCGCCGTTGGGCCTTCTTGACCAGCTGTGAGGTGTTAAGTGTCCAAGTGAGTTCATCACTGATGTGGACACCCAGGTACTTGAAGCTGCTCACCCTCTCCACTTCGAGCCACAGTGATGCGACCAATCACTGCGGTGTCGTCCGTGAACTTTAGGATGATGTTGTCTTTGTGGGAGGCGACACAGTCGTGGGTGAACAGGGTGTAGAGGATGGGACTGAGGACACATCCCTGTGGGATGCCAGTCTTTGTGATAATGCTGGCTGAAGTCCTATTGCCAATCCTGACAGTCTGGGGCCTGTCAGTCAGAAAGTCCAGGAGCCAGTCACAGAGGGTGGGGTGCAGACCCAGTGTGGACAGTTTGTGGGTGAGTTTGTGGGGGACAACTGTGTTGAAGGCGGAGCTGTAGTCAATGAAGAGTATCCTGATGGAGGAGTCTCCATTTTCCAGGTGAGAAAGGGAATAGTGAAGGGAAGCTGTGATGGTGTCTGAGGTGGCCCTGTTGGGCCGGTAGGCATACTGCAGGGGGTCCAGGGTGCCCGGTATACTGCTCTGAATGAGGGCCAGTACCACTCTCTCAAAACACTTCATAATGATTGAGGTGAGTGCCACTGGCCTGTAGTCGTTCAGGCAGGTGACTGGGCTCTTCTTGGGAAGGGGGACGATGGTTGTGGTCTTAAAGCAGGTGGGAACGATGCTCTGGCTGAGGGAGAGGTTGAGGGAGTGACTCATCTTGGTATGCAGGCTCTATAACCTGTCCCAAAATGAGACTTTTGGAACCAGGAAGTAATCTAACATTTTAGTTGGATTCTCAGTAAGTACACATACAAACATATGCTACTGATGTGCTCTCATTTCCTTAAGATGTAGTTAGATTTATTGACTTGCAAATAGTTTACAGAAACCTCTGTTTAACAGTTCATAAGCTTTGATCTTCACTGTCTGTTCCACTTCAATGGCTTTCATTCCCCATGAATAACAAATAGCATACATATATGTATATGCCAGACAGCTGATAGGCTGGTGAGCTCCTCCTGCTCCTGTTCCCATTTTGTCAAAAAAATATTTGCTTTAAATTTGTTTGCCCATAAATTAATTAATTATTCTCCATATTCAGAACATTTTGACTGTTCTGAATCAATTTAACCATTAACCTCCAAAACCTTTATATATTTTATATGTTTGCAGTTGTTATCTTTCTCAGTAATTAAAATTACTACCCCTAGTCTACATTAATTTGTGAACAGCTACCTTCCTGCCTTATTACCTCACAAAACTACCTCCCAGTCCCTTATCAAAATCCTCCTGAACATTCTTCAAAGCAAACTGATAAATTCCAAACAGCACTCAACAGAGGCACTCATCAGTGTTACAAATCACTTTTTGATGGATATGGAGTCTGTGGACTGCTACATTCAGCATCTGCTTCATATCAGCATTGCATTTGGGTATATTTGACACGATTTGCTTGTTCCTTTTCTTTTTGCCACCACTATGGTCTTATGTGTGTCCCTGTCTCATTCTTTTTCAGACCTGGCTCTGTCATTGCTCTCACCTGTGCTGCTATGTCCACGCCCCACTCACCCGGAACACATTGGGTGTCTGTAAAAAAGTGCCACATAAACTTGATTTTGTCTTGGCAGTGTTTCCAGCTTAACATTGTACTTGTGTCACACTAGAACTGAGACCACAACTGAATACATGAAATAGTTCTGCTTTGTGTTACCTGTGAGTACATGTGAGCAGTGGGTGTGAGAAATTCAACAGAACATTGAATTAGACATGCTTTTACTTCCCTCTGCTCATGGGCAATATGAGCAGTGAGGGTGGGAAAAGTTAACGGATAAACTCTACCAAGACGCAGAGACTTTGAGTAGGGCCTTAAAAATATGAAGGCCTAAATGTATTTTAAATTGAATAACTGAATCAGTTGAGCAGGCAAGTCCACTGAATGTTTTGTCTTATTCTGTAATAAAAACACAACTGCCTGAGTGCTTAAATGATCTGGATTAATCATTTGCAATTTTTTTCTCACTCCTTCTCAACTGGTCCCACTCCGTGAATGTGTTTTGGCCAGTTGTCCAAGCTAAGCACCTGCAGAGCAGAGTCAGAGGTGGCAGGCTGCAAAAATATTTCCCATAATTATCCAGAGAACATAAACATAACTGCATCTGGCTCAGCTGGGCTACTTGGTCATTTCTGCTGTGTATGTTAGTCTGTAGCTGGTGGTGCTGCATGTGCTCAGGTTATGATAGGGTCAGTCTGCCAAAAACATCACGTGGTTCTTTTGTCTCGCTGTAGTCTCCTACACAACTTTCTCAGTGTATTTTTTATGATTTTGAAATATATTCATGTCAGACAGATAACATCATGTACGAGGAGTAGGAGTGGGAGCACATGAAGGAAGTAAGACATAAAATCAACAAAAACAGCCTGTGTGTGTCAGTGCCATTCCAATAGTGAACCAGCATTTGAGTCATTCTGACTTAAAATCCAGATGAGTTCAAGTGTGGATTCAGTTGTCAGAATTTGTCAGAATTTGAATTTAGCTACTATGGTGAAATGGGACAAATGTGGGCAGTTCTCTGGAAGCCAGGTATTAATACATCACAAACCAACTGAGTTGTCTGACAGGTGATACAATAACCCTGACCTAGTCTCATCCCTCACAAGCAAAGAGCAGCTACCCAGCTGTTTGACCAGACCTTATGGACCCTTTTTTAACCGCACAATGTAATAGGTTGGAGCCGAGCGGCCAAACATGTAGGAGACAGACTCGAAAAATACAACATCAGGTTTCTCAAATCGATAATTTATTTTAAACAAGTGCTAGCAAAGTACACATGCCAAAACAAAATCACTAAACAAACAAAATGGTTACCTTCACGTAACTGAAAAAAAAAACTCAAAATAACTCAACACAACTTACAGGCATGTGCACACAGCCACACTTCGACTGCCACCTCCCCAGCTACTCCACCTCAGCTGATGGTACCTGGTATGAATCAACCCTATGACATCAGAGATGTCAGATGAGGAAGTGATTAACTGCCTCCTCCTTTATCCTATATCCACATAGTGAATGCAATCAAACATTTAACACACAGATTAAGACATTAAGAAATATACATGACTTGTCTTAGGGACAAGTGGAGTGTCTTCACCCACTTTGTCACAAACAAGCGCAGTGACAAGCAGTAGATCTTTTAGTGTGTGGGCATCTCCAAGCTCCCTGCTGCTGTGTAGGCGCAGTAGTGCAAAGTAAAAAGAGATTTGAAATGTGTGGTGCTTAATAAATTCCCTTTTAGCCAGTCAGATCACTGGTCATATTGTGTTGCTGCTTTAAACACAAAATGCCAATTGAAACATCCCTACTGAAGGGGATTAGTTAAAATGATTTATGTACTTTATTTAGACATTATTCTGTCATTGCTGCACGTTGCCCTGTGTATTTAGTTAAATAAATTCACCAAAGTGGCAGCAGACTGACATTGCACCGGAAACAGTGTGGTTCTGAGACATTCACAGCATAAGTCTCATTTTCCACCAAAATCCCAGCAACTCACCCTGTGCCACCTTATTTGAATGAACCTCCCAGCTTTCTCCTTGGACTTCTCCTTCCATCTCTGCGCTTGGAACCAAAATACCACACAGAGGGGCAAAATGATAAGGCTCCATGTCTATGTTGTATAGTTTGGCCCAACAGACAGTTTCCTTTGAATGCTGTGACTGGCTCAGTTGTCCAGCTGTCATTCCTGATTATCTAGCTCCACTAATCTTACAAATAGCCACTAGTTATATCAAAGACCTTTCACACTGTTAATACACTAATGCACCTTTTAAATGTCCTTGAACCCTTGCTCAAGCAAAGGGTAGATACTTGGCTACTTACTTAGGTTTTATTGTACTTGTTCAGGCTAAGCTGCAATTACTAGTCCAGCTGGCTTGACTGTTTTATATGAATGCCATTATCAAATTTCCATATAATATATTCTTGAGAAAATGCTGTTAGCTCTCTGCCACTTAAACACATGGGGCATGCATGTGTGTTTGTGTGAGGTTGTGTAGCAACTACACATTTTCCTCAGAAGCAGTTACATTGCCCTTTACAAATTATATGTAACTGAATCTCCTTATTTACCCCTCAGACTAGAGGCCATCTTAATCTGATTACCTCTTGTTATCCTGTTGATGACAGTCCTTTACTCTGCTGATCTGTGACTGATCAGCACATAGATCTCCAGTTCTATTTCCAGTTCAAACAGGAAAAAGCATCATCTTAACTGTTACTAATAAACACAAATGATATGTCTCCCAGGAGTAGCCTCAAGTGTCATGAAGGGAGAGAGAAAAAGAGAGGTTAGGCATGATTGATGGCTTCACCCCCTCTGGTTTTGAGATTCATACACTCTGTAACAACAGATCTAACATACACCAGATGTGTGAGGTGTGTGTGTCATGAAAAAAGAGAGAGATTGGCCTCAACAATTATGTCCTCATGTTACATCATCATTTTTCACAGGTTTACAGGTGGGTCCGAACAAATAATCATAACATCCCTTTCTAAAACAGTAGATTTCTTGGGCACTCTACTGAAGGAAAGAGAATGTGGATACAAAACATCCGTATGATTCTAATATCTGCAAATAATTAGGGAGAGAAGGAAATGGCTATTTTGAGAGCAGTGCAAAAGACTTTAACTGTGTTTATCACTTGACTGTGTGTGTGTGAAATGAAAATGTGTATATGTGAGACTGTTCCATAGGCGTGTCTGTCATGCCACCGGTGACCCTGAGATTCCCTCCTGTGCGACGTCATGTTACTTCCCCTCTTTGTTTCCCCACTCAAGAGGACCGTTCTAAAAATGTCTTTTTGTTTAAAGGTTCTCTACTGAGCTCCTTCCTCCTTTGCTTGGCAGTGCTTTATGTGTGTGTGTGTGTGTGTGTGTGTGTGTGGCAGAGAGAGTATCCATGTGTATTTATACATTAGCAATACCCTATATAGTTGGTCTTAAAAACAGGAACTCTTCACATGCAGATGAGGATGCTGAAGGGTGTGTATGTTCCTTTTTGGTTTGTACCTATATACAGACAAGGATCCTGTTCCATAACACACTCTTGATGTGGTGAGATACAAATGGTGGGGACCTGCCTGTCACCACACACTGACATACACACTTTCAAATATAACATGCTCTACCTCCCATGCTGTAAGATTCACCCGGCATGCCTCAGGTTTTGACCACAACAGTTTTGGACAAAAAGTATCTCCTGAGGCTCTATATGAACTGCCCATTATATTCTAACAGGGATGATGTAATGCTTGGGTCACCATGGTAATGCAGAGGTGTTGCAGCAACAACATGGTGTACTAGTTTTATAATGCTATGGGAATTCATCAGTTAATTAAGGCTGTTCTGTGGTACAGAAACAAAGGACCTAGCCCCCATGTACAGAAAATACACCCAAATACACACGTATTTGAAGTCTAAGGGAAGCACACGTGCTGTTCTCCTTAATGGAAAGTGGCTTTTGTCCGAGTAAATAAGTCACTTCCAGACTTTCAACACGTCCAAGGTTTTCCTTGCTACTGCAGTATAAACAATAAGAATTTGTAGTGGTCATACAGAGGCTGAGGTATAGGATGCACCAGGTGGGAGAGCTGATAAGCTGACCTCAGTGGAGACCAGACCATTGGAACTGCAGGCTGTCATCACCATCCATACATGTAGCTCCATGTTGCTAGCATGACTAAAAACACAAACACTGATTAAAATTCTGGTCTCTTGCATGAAAATCAGACACACTACATGCCACCACCTGCACACTCACATTCTACTGCATAAAAATGCAATGCTTCCTGTTTGGGTACTGAACGCAGACTTCATTCCCATGTTGGGCAGTAGTGAACAACATGCACTTAAACTAGCAGTTTAATTTTGCTGATGCTTCCAGGTAGTTCAGCTATATTCATATTTGCAGAGTGACCCAAGGAGTTACTGTAAATTACTAGTTTGCCATTTGTGTTTCCTTTTTCTTTTCTTTTGCCACAGACATTTTCTTTGCCAAATGGAGCTGCCTGTTGGATAAGAAATTTGAGAGATGGCTCATGTGTTGTATAAACAAGAGATTGTGCTTTGACAAGTAAGAAAACAGGTCAGTTTTTAGACCGGTGCACAAGTTGGTCTAAAAAGGCGCAAATACAGTACAATACTTTTTTGGTGGAATCAAATAAGACAAAATCCAGATTTGTTTACAACAAAAATGTAACATTCTTTGCAGTTTTGGCCTTGTGAAATTGTTTTAGTTAGGATAGCTTTAGGTCTCAGGTTATAAACTCAACTGAGTGGTATTTTTCCTGGCATGTGACTTTTTTGCTTTATATTTGGTAAATGCTGTTATAATTTTGTATTGTCAATTTGATTATTTTTACAAAGCAGTTTAAACTACTTTTTCTAAATAGTTTTAGTTAAACAAACCTCCCCAATATTCCTCCAACACTGCTATTTCTTGATGTGCAGAATCATCCAATATGGATAATAAGCTGGGTCAACAGAAAGCAAAACTGTGGTTGTAGGAGGCAAAATGTGAATCATAGTCTCTGAGGTGACGCTTTGTATATCCCAACCAGCCACTCTATTCTCCTTCATAAAGGGTTTTGTAGCACCATCTTGACCACTACTGAGCTTCTTCTCAGGTAATATTAAACATAGGTAATATTTGTTGTTTGCTAGTGGGGTCAGTGCCCTCTCATTGTTGGCCTAGGTTACAATGCCATTGGTAGTTATACATATATGTAGATTTTGTATATTTCACCTGTGTTTGTACACCGGAGGCAAGACTTTAGAAAGAAGACATGCAACATGTAGAAAAGGTAATAGTTATAGTGATATTGTAAAATGACCATGGCTATCTCCTTGTTTTCTTCTGCCTTATCCCATTCTTTTTCCTCCTTCCGTTACCTCTTCATCCAGTGATTTCTACACACTCAACAGAGCATCCTGTCTTGGATCCTGGAAATTCAATTCACATTGAGCAGCTTCCCACTCTGCCTCTTAAAGGGTATCATAGCCCATTGCTCTATTTATGGGCCTGTGAGTGTGTATGCTTTCCAGTATCATAGCTTTAAAATAGCTCTCTCAAACTGTGCCAGCAGTCAGGGAGGCACCAGACTGCACTGTCATACGGATGTCCACCTCAACACTGAGTGACGGTCCCACAGTTGACTATCACACAGAATACAGAATGGGATTACTATGCTCAGATGGAGGGGGTGAGAGGAAGGAGGAGGGACAGAAACAGTATGACGGGAAATGAAGAAAACTGAAAACGAAGGGACATGAAAGGATGACTAAACGGTGGAAAACTTTTGCTGAGTGGCATTTTTGTGAGGTGGACAAAAAGACTCAGGCCTGCTTTGAAAAGACTCCTCAGAGGTTTGGAAAAATACAGGTAAAGGGGGTGTATCTTTTTTTTTTTTTTTTGTTAATCTGTTATGAAAGGTAATTTGACTCATCACTGAGGATCTGCTGCACTTGGCATTTGAATAAAATATTGAATCTCAGGGTTACAGCCCCTGAGGAGCCCCTAACAACACACTGACATCTTGATAAAATCATTCACTACCACTCACTGAACTCAGATCAGTTACTTGAGACCCCCCACTGTGCCTCCTCAAGCCAAACAGGACTGTTTTATTCCCTGGTGAACTGTTGTTTTACCCCTCAGTCCAAGCTAAACACATTTCAAAAGCAGAAGCCTGCACACACAGGCACAGTCATACACCTCTCTCTCTCTCTCTCTCTCTCTCTCTCTCTCTCTCACACACACACACACACACACACACACACACACACACACACACACACACACACACACAGCTTGTTTATGTCCCTGGCTGTGGATCAGACAATGCGTGCTGAAGCACTAACACAAACCAGTGGACAAAAAGGCATCCTGTGAGAGCACTGAGTCAATCCATTCATCCGTAGCAGTGTGATAACACTTGGCCTGAACCCAGTTATACACAAAAAGACACACAACATGCATTATTGGCACATAGCACACACACACACACACACACACACATACAGCTCTCAACTGCCTATCATATCCCCAAACTCTCATAATACACAGGGCCTCTAGGCTGTGAACACTTTTGGTCAACAAAAGACAGGCTAATGGCCTAACAAAAGAAACATGCGTTAATGATTTTTTCCTCACTCTTTTATGTTTGCCAGGTTCTGATAGTGTTTGTGATGTTTATAGGAGGGAAAACCAAGAGGCTTTCTTTCCACAGTTGTGCCACATTACAACAGCATCTAGAAATATATGACAGAACATTAAAAAACTTCAGCAGTGCAGCAGCTGGACTTGTCTTATTTCATGAAGGTGGAACAGCTAGAATATTGTGTGGGAGCTGTTATCTGTGTTAAGGGTTGGGCAGTCTGGATAGGGAGGACTCCCCAGGTCAGGGGATCTGGTAGACACTGAGGGATACAGATAGAGGCCTCAGGTTTAAAAAGAATGTTTGCTTATGAATGCTAAGTAGAAGGTGAATTTGCAGGAATCTGTTAGTTTTGTTATATGTTTTGGAGTTAGTGCTAATTAGAAAATGTTAGCATGCTAACACACTAAATTAAGATGTTGAAAACGGTAAAGATTATATGGCTGAGGTAATTTTTTTGAGCACTGTTTTTTTTGGTTGTTTGTTTACAACATAACTGAAAAAGTAATGAATAGGTTTTGATGAAATCTTATGGAGAGGTAGGGTATGGCCCATCCATTAGATTCACAATCCATTAGATTTTGGTGCTGATCCCAATCGTTGTCTGGATTTAGAAATTTTAGGATTCTTCACCATTGAGAGTGTTGGAAAGGCTGTTGTCTGTATGTGAGAACCCTTTTGGTGAAAGTGCGCGACTGCACTGCTGAGCATGAACATGAGCGCAGTCAATAAATGTAGCAGTAGGAACACTGGAAAATGGACTGAAACGTGAACTTTCATGAAGCCAAATGATGAGAGTTGTGTGCATCTATGAAGGACTGTGAGTACACATTGTTATTTCAGTTTGCATGGGACCTGTTCATGGTATTTAGTAATCACTCATCTATAGTTTTTCTTCAATACTTTTCAAACTAATAGTGATATCATTGCAATTCCAAATGCTAGGGCTAGTTTTTCCTGGTCAAGGAATCATATTATGAGGGCCAAATTTTCATTGAAATACTGCTTTAGGTGTAATGACATTATAAGAAAACTGATCTGCCTTGGCCATGGTTTTCACTCTCTGAGTGTTGTCTAGTTTGGAACAAGTTATCATACTAAAGTTAGCATAATGCCTTACAGAGCAAAAAAAAAGTTGACCCTTTAAACTGAAATGTTTAGTTGTTGCAAAACTGCATGATAAAAGACAAACATATAAAGGAATTTGAAGTGTGTGTGTGTGTGTGTGTGGGGGGGGGCGTGTCATTTCTCCTTAATGGGATGTTTTGGTGGGGTATGCAGAAGCTGCTGACTGGGTTCAGGTTGTCTGCCTGGTGCTTTGTGTGTGTGAGGGGGCGACACCAGCACCTCACCCCCGGCAGCGATCACTCTGCACCTGGCCTCTGTCGTCTCTGCCCCAAAAACATTGATGCACTGTTACTAGTGATGAATCTAAACACCGTCTGCTGTCTGTGCTACTGTAACTTTCTCTATGCTTCTCTATTTTTGTTATTCAGCCATTGTTGTCAGAGTAATCTGCACTGAAGTCAACAGTGCAGGGTCTGGATGAAAAACACCTGAACAGGCATCTGTCCTGCTGGGCAGAAGCAAGAGAGAAGAAAAACTAGAAAAAAAGCTCCCCTCCTCCCAGGCTTTACACCCCATCATCAGCCCTGCGGTACCAGGAACAGTTCAGACCTGTCACTCAGTACAAGCAGGGGTCCTCCATGCACACAAACACACTCATGCCTCCCCCCTTCTGTTCTCACAGTGCACACACCTGGTTTAGGTTTGTGGGGTCGGAGGTGAGGCACAGATCGATCATTATCATAGGTCATACTCGAGGCAGGCACAGAGTGGGGATGGCAATATTTAAGGGGGGTGGGGGGTTGGGTTTGTAGCAATACTGCAGTACAGTACATATTTCCTGACTGATGACTGCTGGCTGTGAATTTTTTCTGTTGGAGTGTGCAACAATATTTCCAACTGTCATCCACATTACAACATATAGAGTCAATTGTAATCACACACCTATGTGGGCTACCTATCACAGAATAATTGTGACTGTAGATAAGGAAATAGTTGGCGTTTGTTTCTTGGTCTTTTGGTTTTTGTTTGTTGTAGGCTAAAAGGTTTTTCGACTGATGGAAACATCTCCTGGGGGCAGGACCTCGGTCTGCTCCTTATTTTTGCTAGAAAACTCTGGCTCTGCCAGAAACACCATTTCACAGTTCTCCATTTATTAGGTTATGTGTTTGTTTTAGTCCTACTCCGTCTATGGGCACACATGTGTATGAATCTTTGGCCTGTGTATTATTAAAAAAGGAATTTAACTCTATTCAACAGGACTGAGGAATCAGCCCCCAGGTCTCTTCAATTCATCATCTCTTGCGTAAGAGCTAATGACAGCACCTTAGTGCTCCATCACTGACTTGGCTCGCTCAGAAAGTTATTAGGGCAGAGAGATTTTACAAGACACTGTAATGCTAATGAGAAGCATGTTTGTATTGAATTACATGGGGCCACACTCACACTAAGCAACATGCACACCGGTCAAAAATAAGCTCTGTTTTTAAATTATGCAGTCGGATGCAGCCAAATTCAGACTTGTGAACTGAGAAGCAGTACATACTCACTTACATGAGCACTGATATTTGCATCACATCACATATACTGTAAGTATGTGTCTGCAGTGTCTGTATGTTATTACAGTTGTGAATGTTGCCTTAGCAGTTACAGATAAAAACATTAGTGGATGTTTATACCTAAAATAGTTCTGTTTTAAAATCAAGTACCAGTGAAACAATTAAAGAAGGTTGGATTAAAGTGACAGTATGCAAGTTAGTGCTTGCATGAGACTGAAAAGCAAACTTCTTCCATGTTTCCCTGTCCATGCTCCATTGCTCTGCCCAGCCCTTTACCTGCATCCTCATGTGCACTATCTCAGCTAATGCAAGAATCAAGAGTAGCCATGTCTTACAGCATCTCTACAGGCTCGAAGCCTTGATGCAAGAGAAGTAGCAGACCAAAAGCTTGGTCACACATTCAGCACTTTCAGACATAAAGTCTGCACAATGTCCGAATAACAGGGTCTTTACCCAGAATACACAACACATTTGCCACCCTCAAAATTCCTCTTGCCTTATTTACATGTTGTGTCTTCTTAGCTTATTGTGTTGAGTTGTTTGTTAAGTATCTTGTTTATTAATTCTACATGTATTAAATACAGAAAATATGATGTCTGGGTGCCCCATAGCTGAGTGGTTATGGTACACCACAATACCCTGGGCGGCCCACTGCATGCGAGACGTCGGTAGGTTGACTCCAACTGCTGACATTTGTTGCAGGTCTCTCCCTCTGTCTCCCCTGTTTCTTGTATGCCTCTCAGTGACTACCTTAATAAATAAAGGCAACCCTGCCCCCAAAAGATATGATGTCTGGGTATGATTGCATTGGAGTTGTTAGAAGGCATTTTTGATAGAGCTGAGATGAGTAACAGTAAATAAAACATAGTTTAACAAATTACTTCTAGAAAAACATAAACACATATACGTACATAAAACTTTTCTGAAACAGTGATTCAATAACCTTTGACCTCCATCTGGATCCAGTGTCCGGTCCACATTATCCTGACCTCATTACAACCTCATCCCGAGGGTTTTCATTCAGCCCTCCCCCTGATCTCAGGCCTCCCCATGGTGGAGGGTCTTATCTCATGTTTATAGGTTCTCTTCCTTTTACATTTGTCATTCACCTACAGGCATTATTACATGACAGGGTTATGTTACGAAGACCACTGTAGGGGAACAACAGTGTGTATTTATATACGTGTGTATGTATGTGTATGTAGGTAGGTGTATTTGTGTGTCTGTGGGTGGACAGATACATACATGACAGATGAATGTAAAATAAACAACACACACACACGTCCACACACATGCTATGTTTTCATTCCTTGTGAAGACTTTACATTGACTTACATTCATTTCCTGTAGACTTATCCTAACCTTATCCATAACCACTACTTGCCTAACCCTAACCCTATACTTAACCTAATTCCTAACCCTAAACTATGTTGCCACCCTAAAATTCAGTGATTTCCTTGTGGGGACTAGCTTATGGTCCTCACAAGGATGGCCAAGTCCCCACAGTGTGAGTGTGTTAACAGGTTTCGGTCCTCATGATGTAAGTAATACAAAAGCGCACACACACACACACGCACACACACACACACACACACACACACAGTCATACTCATGCTTCAGCATTCTCACTTCTGCATCTGAAAGCTTTATGGATAGTCACCTAGTCATAAAACCTACAATATCTCTCTGTATGTGTGTAACATGACTTTGGTGGTAAAATGTACGGTATTTATATGTACTGTATACCTTTGAGGCTGAACAAGAAGAGAGGAAAGATGAAGGTAACAGAAAAATCTTTTAGACTGAAAACTGGAGTAAATCATAGAAGAGGCAGAAAATAGGGATGTTAGGAATGAAAAACAGAGAAACATAAGGAAAGAGGCAAAGGTTGAGGGGAGATCAGGATGAAAGACAATGGAACTGGCATCATTACAGGACACAGGTGTGTTTACATTATGAAGCAGTGTTTCTGTGTGATTAGCACACTTTGGCTTGGGACATCACTGTTGAGAAATCCAAGACAATTGCTAAGCCTCTGAGCTGTGTGTGTGTGTGTGTGAGTGCTGACCGGGAGAAAGGGAGAAAAGGCTGTAGAACAACAAATGAAATCACAGTGACTCCCTCACTGACAAGTGTGTTATCAGTCAGAGCCTGAAGCTGACTACAGTACACACCAGCTCTCAGGAGGGAGGCTGCAAAGAAAGTAACACAGGATTTGCCTTCCTCATTATTGTGACATAAGAATAAGCCCGAAACCACAATATGAAGCCACTCTTCGGTGGGCCCACCACCTGATGGAGAGGCTGTAGGGGGCTGGTGCATTGTGTTTTTGGCAGTGGCCAGGGCCAAGTGTTTGGCCAACCCAAACCTCAGACACCAACTCTGGTTCTTGGGACTTGGAATGTCACCTCACTGGTGGGGAAGGAGGCTGAGCTGGTGCAGGAGGTTGAGAGATGCCGTCTAGATATAGTTGTGCTCACTTCCACTCACAGCTTGGGTTCTGGAACAATACTTCTCGACAAAGGGTGGCCACTCCTCTATTCTGGCGTTGCTCAGGGGGAGAAGTGACGGGCTGGTGTGGGCTTGCTTATAGCCCCCCAGCTCAGTCGTCAGGTGTTGGAGTTCACCCTGGTGGATGAGAGGGTCGTTTCCCTGCACCTTCGGGTCAGGGAACGGTGTCTGTCATTTGTGCTTATGCACCTAATGGCAGTGCAGAGTACCCGGACTTTTTAGGGTCCCTGGGGGGCGTGTTGGATAGTGCTCCCACAGGGGACTCTGTCATTCTACTGGGGGACTTTAACACCCACGTGGGCAACGACAGTGATACCTGGAGGGGCGTGATTGGGAGGAACGGCCTCCCTGATCTGAACCCGAGTGGTGAGTTGCTATTGGAATTCTGTGCTAGTCATGGCTTATCCATAACAAACACCATGTTCAAACATAGGGGTGTCCATCAGTGCACATGGCACCAGGACTCCCTAGGTCTGAGGTTGATGATCGACTTTGTAGTTGTTTCCTCTGATCTTCGGCCATATGTTTTGGACACTCGGGTGAAGAGAGGGGCTGAGCTGTCAACTGATCACCACCTGGTGGTGAATTAGATTCAATGGCAGGGGAAAAAGCTGGACAGACCTGGCAGGCCCAAGCGTATAGTGAGGGCGCTGGGAACGTCTGGTGGAAGCCCCGGTCAGAGAGGTCTTCAACTCCCACCTCCGACTGAGCTTCAAACAGGTGCCAAGGGAGATTGGGGACACTGAGTTCAAATGGACTATGTTTCTCACCTCCATTGTGGGGTGGCTGCTGGGAGCTGTGGCCGTAAAGTCTCCAAGGCCGGTTGCGGCGGCAATCCCCAAACACAATGGTGGTCACTGCAAGTAAAGGATGCTGTCAAGCTGAAGAAGGAGCTCTATCGGGCCTGGTTGGCTCATAGAACTACTGAAGCAGCTGGCAGGTACAGACAGGCCAAGAGGACGCAGCCCTGGCAGTCACCATGGCAAAATCTTGGGCCTGGGAGGAGTTCAGTGAGGCCATGGAGGAAGACTTTTAGTTAGCTTCAAAGAGATTCCGGAGAACTGTCTGGCAGCTCAGAAGGGGGAAGCAGTGTTCTACCAACACTGTTTACAGTGGAGGTGGTGTGCTGCTGACCTCAACTGAGGATGTCGCTGGCTGGTGGAAGGAGTACTTTGAAGATATCCTCAATCCGCCCGACATGCCTTCCGTAAAGGAATACAGGGCTGGGGACTCAGGAGGAGACTTGTCCATTACCCTGGCTGAAGTTGCGGAGGTAGTTAAGGAACTTCTCGGTGGCAAGGATCCGGGGGTGGATGAGGTCCGCCCCGAGTTTCTCAAGTTTATGGATATTGTGGGGCTGTTTTGGCTGACACGCCTCTGCAGTATTGTGTGGAGCTTGGGGATGGTGCCTCTGGACTGGCAGACCGGGGTGGTGGTCCCCCTTTTTAAGAAGGGGGATTGGAGAGTGTGTTGCAACTATAGGAGATCACACTTTTCAGCATCCCTGGGAAAGTTTATGCCAGGGTACTGGAGAGGAGGCTCGGGCTGATAGTCGAACCTCGGATTCAGGAGGAACAATGTGGTTTTTGCCTCGGCCATGGAACACTGGACCAGCTCTATACCCTCACTAGGGTGTTGGAGGGTTCATGGGAGTTTGCCCAACCAGTTTACATGTGTTTTGTAGATCTGGAGAAGGCATTCGACCGTGTCCCTTGTGGCATCCTGTCGGGGGTAGTTCAGGATTATGGGGTGCGGGGCTTGTTGTTATGGGCTGTCTGTTCCCTGTATGACCAGAGTAGGAGCTTAGTTCTGTTTCCAGGGCATGTTGGACTCCGCCAAGGCTGCCCTTTGTCACAGATTCTGCTCATTATTTTTATGGACAGAATTTCTAGGCGCAGCCAGGTAACGGAGGGTGTCAGTTTTGGTGGTCGCAGAATCTTGCCTCTGCTCTTTGCGGATGATGTGGTTCTGTTGGCTTCATCAGTTCAAGACCTACAGCATGCACTGGAGGGGTTTGCAGCCGAGTGTGAAGCGGCGGGGATGAGAATTAGCACCTCCAAATCTGAGGCCATGGTTCTCAGTCAGAAAAAAGTGGATTCCTCTCTGCAGGTTGGGGGTGAGTTGCTCCCACAAGTGGAGGAGTTTAAATATTTTGGGGTCTTGTTCACCAGTGAGGAAAAGACCTATGGCCATGAAATTTGGATCATGACTGAAAGAATGAGATCACGGATACAAGTGGCAGAAATGAGTTTCCTCTGGAGAGTGGCTGGGCGCACCCTTAGGGATAGGGTGCAGAGCTCAGTCACCCATGTGGAGCTCGGAGTAGAGCCGCTGCTCCTCCACATTGAGTGGAACCAGTTCAGGTGGCTTGGGCACCTGTTTAGGATGCCCCCTGAACGCCTCCTTGGGGAGGTATTCCGGGCATGTCCCTCCAGGAGAAGGCCTCGGGGCAGACCCAGGACACGTTGGAGAGACTATACCTCCTGGCTGGCCTGGGAACACCTTAGGGTTACTTCTGATGAGGTAGAGGAGGTGTGTGGGGAGAGGGAAGTCTGGGAGGCTCTGCTCAGGCTACTGCCCTCGTGACCTGGTCTCGGGTGAAGTGGATGAAAATGGATGGATGCTTCAGTATGTGGTATGAAAGATAAAGTGTGCATATGTGGTATCTGAATGTGATTGTGTGTGTATTTGTACAGTTAAGATGGGGCTGGTTTGGCAAGTACCTGCGTGTCACTATGTGGTGTTATGGTGTTAACATTCCAAGACATTAATATGAAGGCCCTGATTACTGTATGGATACAGGATGAATTTGTACACATGCTGACATCAGCACTACCACTTCAGTCAAGGATAAAGTAAAGCACTGCACTTTACTTTTTCCTGAAATTTCAAACTTGTACTTCAAGTATTCCGTGGATTTTTACACAAAAAAGGTCTTCTCATCTAACTCTCAACGCCAAAGTGAATATGCATACTCCCCACAATATTGTACAGTAGTTTTTCTTTAATGGGTGAGTTTTTTTCTTTTATTCATATTGTTTTTAGTCCAGAAAATGTTTCCTGCTTTTTCACATCTGTAATTTCAAACGCAGCTGTCAGCTTCCAGTCTGGCAAATAATGATGATGAAAAATAAAGATGGATGGAAAGGTTGCAGTGCTCTCTGCCACATAGAGGGAGTCAAGACTGAGCAGGGAATATAGTTTTATTTCTCCAGCTGTAGTTTTTACCTTAACATACTCCTTCAGTGATACAGTTGTCTTTCAAGTACAGCATGAAGCTTGCTTACTGAAAAACTTCTAACATAGGATTTCTGAGATCTCTAATGTTCACTCACAGAGATGATTTTACCATCGACAAATCCTACTGATAAAGGAATGTATCTGCTATAGAGAAAACCGACTGATCTTTAATTGATTTTGAAGTACTCGTACCTGGTAGCTCACTTTGTCAGAGTGAAAGGTTAAGGGAGAACAGAGGCGACGAAAGAGACCTGTCACTGAACTCTACATCCTGAGTCAAACTGTGAAGTCTTTTATTTTAACAACAGGAAAGCAACTTGAGAGTGGGAGAGAGTTTGTTCCCCAAAGAGAACATTCAGCAGTTTGTGTCATGAATTGATGGAGAGTCTCTGTCTGCTTTCCTTTCCCTCTCAGTACTCCTGATAGCTTTTATCTTCAGAGGCAACTTTGAAACCACAGAATAACACACACACAGACACAGACACATTACATCACAAATTTTAATGGCACTTGAACCATGAACCATGCTGGCTAGTGGGGGTTTGTTTGTTAGTGTGTAGGCATTTGGTACTTTGGTATGTGGCTGACTGCATGTTTAAATGTAAACTTGAGGAATATCTTCTTGTCTGTTGGTGTCATGTGGTCAGGGATTGCATCTTGATACAGACACTGAGCTGATGCAATGTTTGGGAGTGTTGTGGAATCAAGGATTTGGCCTTGACATACAAATGTTTTATGCACTGTCCCATATTGTTCTGCTCTGCCTTTGACCTTAGCTTATATCCACTATATTACTTGTGTGCCTCTCTAATCTTAAAAATGTTTTCCTCTGGTACCAAACTTGCAGTGGTCTGCAGGTAGACAAGCTGGATGAATCTATGCTATAGATGGGATTTCTGTGTCAGGGATTAGTGGGAGGCATACTTTAGCATGCATTCAAACCTTTCTTCTCCAAATGGACAAAAGATAAAAGGACTCAGTGGTTCAGTGTATAATGGCAATTTTAACTGTAAATTATTAAAATATTTTTTTTCCTGAGCTCCAGGGTTTGTGGTAGAACCACCTTTTATGATGGGAGATGTGATGACCCTCTTTGAGTGAGCCTCTCTCTGCAGGAGCCAGAGTCCAGTTGTTACAGAGATTTACCTGGTCTGGCTCCACTATATAAGGTGGTGGAAGGCTAGTTCTCTTCTCTGCCCTCCCTGCTCAATATGTAGCTTACTGTTGAGGGCTACTGGATTCAAGCAGAATAAGACAAATGTGTTACATGGATCTCATCTCCTAATAGAGTGAAATTTATAAAACTAGTCACAATTAAAGCCACGGCTCTAACCAACAGTATCAGAAAGCAAGGATGACCATACAGTATGACTTCCCTCATTACTGAAGTTGCTATGAGCCAAATTATCAATACAATAATTGCCATATAACATATAGTATTTCCTCTTATACATAACACTGTCTCTTTTGGCTACATAATGTGCAGCTCATTCAATAAGGCAGGCCTTAACAGTAGCTTCTGTGCTATCCATTTTCAAATTACACTAAGGTAGACTTTCATACCCTGAGAAGCACACTCATAACACAGGATATTTGCAGTGTATAAACTGTGCTACAATTTATGTGTGAAAATCGAACCACTTTTCTCTAGTTCTTTGTCATGTTATGCGGTGGGCCTGTTCACACTCACAGAGCTAGAGCACCACACTCATACAACCAGGACCCTAACAGCCTCACAGGCTGTTAGGCACGTAAACACATGCTCACACAAATGTTCCACGTGTGACATTATTGTGCAGATGTGCATGCAGGCTCATTCACTCACTTTTTGCCTTGCTTTGTCTTTCATAACAAACACTCACACACATGTACAGGCCTGTGAGGCAGCAGGATATGGCCTCTCCAGGTCTATGCTGTTTTTCTTGGCAGTGACTACAGCAAAACCTTCTGGGGGATTTGCAGCAGCTCAGTGGTCAAACAGAACTGACCCTGCCTTCAGCACCAAACACATAGAGATACTCACAGGACCCTTTTCAATATATCTTCATTTCTGAAATGCTGAAATAGAATCGGACACAGTGCTAATGTGTGGGCTGACTATAAAGAGGAAGGACACCGGACAGTGACTGCACAAGGCCACCCAAACTGTCCGGCACGTATGCCCTTGTCTAGTTGATGGGTTAATCCCTGTCCCATTAGTAGCCTACAGCTTTCCCTGCTGGGTGGGAGGAAACATATGGACAGTAGGACAATAGACAGCGGCAAACAAAACACTCCTCAAAACTCTGGCATGAGAGGAAAAGAAGGAAGAAGCCTCTCTATTTTCTTGTTGTTTCACTGTCCATTCCTCTTATGCAGCCTATGACTATTCACTATACTGTCTCAACATGCAGCATTGCTTATTCTACATCTTCCCAGTCTCCTGTCTTTTGCTTTGCAGTATTGTTCCTATCTTTGTTTTCTTCAGTGTTCTCTCTGTTCTGTTTTATGGCTGGTGTACATGTCACTGTGTATCTATAACTGAAGTTGTCAAAGTTCATCTCTAACATTGTTAGAGCCTCAGTTTACTGTCAGGCCCTTCTCTTGTGTGTATCATGCTTCCCTTATTGCTGCTGTTAGATATGTGTATAATGTGTTATTAGTAGGCAACAAACAAAGGAAAAATAAAATAAAGTCTTAAACCCCCCCAAAATGAAAAATTTTCTTTTCATGTCATTGCCTTCTATTATTTAAGCTCAAATAATTCATCTGCTATGTGTTGTTAAAAGCCACGTCTCTCTCCTGCTGTCATCATGCTCTTGTTGATACCTATTTAAGCTTTGAAGACATTCCATCTCATAAAATGCGGCTGGAATATTTTGACACATCCCATATAAAACCTGCTGATCTACACTTGGCCTTAAAACTGCACTGTTGAACATACATACATGATGGTGGTGTGCAAGGACACAGCAGCTCAAGGCTCCCTGTATTGGTGCAGAATATTATGCTTGTTAGTACAGGGTGGGCCATGGAAAAATAGCCCGCGAGAGACTGGCACTGGTATCGGAGATGGGCTACTTTTTCGTGGCCCACCCTGTACTTATGGCATCATATCTGAGCACAAGGCGCCATGCAAAACAGGTATACAGCCGCATAGTACTTTTAGACATTGGGTTGCAGTGTCAAATCAAAGTCACGAATGACTACCACAGGACCTTTAACATTGCACTAGATATATAGCTTAGACAGAGCAGGCAAAAGCGAGGCTGCAGAGCAGGCATATTAGCCAGACTAAGGAGGCAAACTTTCAACATTCTTCTGACCAATGGGAGAGCCATCATCAACAGGAAGGATAAACTGGACCTGTACCTGGCAGCAAATCCCACCAGTCGAGACTGCTGTGTGCTAATCATCACGGAAACCTGGCTTTACCAGCTGATTCCTGATGCTACGATACAGCTAGCAGGCTGTACCACCCCCTGCTGCAATAGAAATGGAGACTCCAGTAAGAATAGGGGAGGAAGTATCTGTGTTTTTGTCCACAGTGACTGGTGTACTAACAGTAGGATCATAGAAAGTCATTGTTCTCTTGACCTGGAGGCAATGACAGTAGCCTGTAGACCCTATTATCTGCCAAGAGAAATAACGGTGGTTACTATCACTGCTGTATATATTCTACCAGACGCCAATATAAACACAGCTCTTTCCCATCTGCTCAACATTGTTAACAGACAACAGCAAGCTCACCCTGAGGGGGTACAGATTATTGCTGCATGCCTGAAGACAGTTCTCCCCATGCTGGTGCAGTGTGTGCGCATTGCCCCACAAGGGGAAATAACACACTGGGCAAGGTCTATTCAAACCCCAAGCATGTATACAGAGCTATCCCCCTCTCTCATCCAGGCTCATCTGACCATCTTTCTCTGATCTATTTCGTAAAGGCTTCGCCCTCTAAGAGCTGTTGCTATTGGGTTTATCCCTCACACATGCGCAGTCCTGAAGAGATTCCTTTTGCGCCCTGTGCTCTGCACTGGGCTGTCTCTGCTCAGGTCCACTGTGACCCCATAAAAGCCTATGTGACCTGAGTTTGGTTCCCTCTTTTTCTTCAGCAGTTCTGAGAGCAATTCCTAGAGCTAAAGAGCAAAGTTCCTTGAATGCCAGACACCAGCACCATGCCACCATCACAGTCTGCCCAGTTTGCGAGACATGCTTCATTCTGCCCAGCAACACGCACCCCTGCTGTGAGACCTGCCTCAGTGCAGAGCATGCGCAGCTGGCAGTCTTCCTCAGGCTGCTTGCCCCTTTTGTGCTTGCTTGCCCAGGGCAGAGAAGCAGCGCCATGCTAATGCATTCGTGGTCACCTGGGAGTGCGACCCTGATGATGACAGCAGCTGGGCAGAAATTGTGGTGTTGATCTCTCAGCGGACGATCCTCTGGAGTTCCTTGGCGTGGTCAGCGTTGAAGGGTCTGAGTCCATTGTCTCGCCTCCCTCCATCACTGGCTCCCCCAACTATTCCATTGACATGGATGCTGGTGGAGATGAGCCTCCTCTGGTGCAGCAGAATGCTCCCGATGGTTACATTCAGTAACCCAGCTTCTATGAGTATACAGTGGTGTGAAAAAGTGTTTGCCCCCTTACTGATTTCTTATCTTTTTGCATGTTTGTCACACTGTAATGTTTCAGATCGTCAAACAAATTTATATATTAGTCAAAGATAACACAAGTAAACACATCATGCAGTTTTTAAATGAAGGTTTTTATTATTAAGGGAAAACAAAATCCAAAACTATATAGCCATGTGTGAACAAGTGTTTGCCCCCCTGTCAAAACACTGGTTTATCGCACCTGAGTTCAATTTCTCTAGCCACACCCAGGCCTGATTACTGCCACACCTGTTCGCAATCAAGAAATCACTTAAATAGGACCTGCCTGACAAAGTGAAGTAGACCAAAAGATCCTCAAAAGCTAGACATCATGCCGAGATCCAAAGAAATTCAAAACCAAATGAGAAAGAGAATAATTGAGCTCTATCAGTTTGGAAAAGGTTATAAAGCCATTTCTAAAGCTTTGGGACTGCAGCGAACCACAGTGAGAGCCATTATCCACAAATGGCGAAAACATGGAACAGTGGAGAACCTTCCCAGGAGTGGCCGGCCGACCAAAATTACCCCAAGAGCGCAGCGACAACTCATCCAAGAGGTCACAAAAGACCCCACAACAACATCCAAAGAACTGCAGGCCTCACTTGCCTCAGTTAAGGTGAGTGTTCATGACTCCACCATAAGAAAGAGACTGGGCAAAAATGGTTTGCATGGCAGAGTTCCAAGACGAAAACCACTGCTGAGCAAAAAGAACATAAAGGCTCGTCTCAGTTTTGCCAGAAAACATCTTGATGATCCCCAAGACTTTTGGGATAATACTCTGTGGACAGACGAGACAAAAGTTGAACTTTTTGGAAGGTGTGTGTCCCATTATGTGTGGCGTAAAAGTAACAGCGCATTTCAGAAAAAGAACATCATACCAACAGTAAAATATGGTGGTGGTAATGGGCTGGTCTGGGGCTGTTTTGCTGCTTCCGGCCCTGGAAGACATGCTGTGATAAGTGGAACCATGAATTCTGCTGTGTACCACAATATCCTGAAGGAGAATGTCCGGCCATCCGTTTGTGACCTCAAGCTGAAGCGAACTTGGGTTCTGCAGCAGGACAATGATCCAAAGCACACCAGCAAGTCCACTTCTGAATGGCTGAAGAAAAACAAAATGAAGACTTTGGAGTGGCCTAGTCAAAGTCCTGACCTGAATCCAATTGAGATGCTGTGGCATGACCTTAAAAAGGCGGTTCATGCCCGAAAACCCTCCAATGTGGCTGACTTACAACAATTCTGCCAAGATGAGTGGGCCAAAATTCCTCCACAGCGCTGTGGAAGACTCATGGCAAGTTATCGAAAATGCTTGATTGCAGTTGTTGCTGCTAAGGGTGGCCCAACCAGTTATTAGGTTTAGGGGGCAAACACTTGTTCACACAGGGCTATATAGTTTTGGATTTTGTTTTCCCTTAATAATAAAAACCTTCATTTAAAAACTGCATGATGTGTTTACTTGTGTTATCTTTGACTAATATATAAATTTGTTTGACGATCTGAAACATTACAGTGTGACAAATATGCAAAAAGATAAGAAATCAGTAAGGGGGCAAACACTTTTTCACACCACTGTAGGCACAGCCCTCTAAGCTTGCAGCCCCAATGTCTCCACCCCTGCCAGCTGAAGAAAAAGCGCTGGCATAGGGAACCAATCACAGGTCACAGTGGCATTTATGCCACCACAGCAGACCTCGTTGGGGACAGCCCAGTGCAGGGCACAGGGTGCGAAAGAATCTCTTCAGGACTGTGTATGCGCGAGGGATAAACCCAATAGCGACAGCTCTTAGAGGGCTACGCCTACTCAAAGAAGCTTGGGTTACTGATTGTAACCAATGATTTGTTCTTATTAGCCTAACTTCTTGTTTTATTGTATTTAATTGTTCTATTTTTAGTCTAATATGCTGTTGTAAAAGGCTACTTGTACAAAAAGTATTAGACCTTGGACTTTTTATATGTTATTCATATATTCAGTTTCTTTCATATGAAACTGAGATGCCGGGTCCATCAAAATAGGTGCCGGTCACAATTGATGAGGTGCCGGATCAGGATCCGGCTTGTTCCAGCGCAAATTAACCCCTATCCATGGTGTGTCCAGCAAAACTGGGATACACCAAAAGTTCTAATTTGTTTGGTCCATGCTGTGCCTTGTGGGTACAGTCATCTTCTGAACACTGCTTCAGCTCAAAGCGGAATCTCATCATTGTCCCCTGAAGGAGAAGAAGAAGAAGTCTTATTGTGTTACTAATAACTGTATTGGAAGGGGCACAGCTTGAAGTACAAGACAATCATGCCTCTGGACTAGTTAGAAATAAGCTCAATTGGAATAAATTTTAACCTCAAATAAAATATGGGTTACGTTTGTGTGAAGAATGCTGATATGAGATATAAAACATAACGCATTGTCTGATAACAGACAATTTGTATTTGTAAATCTGATTGTAAAAGAGTTAGTGCCTCACCAGCTGTCAACCTCACCGCACGTCACTGAACATAATGACCCTCCCTGCCTTCTCACAGTGGCAGTCAAGGTTCTATATGGGTCATGATTGTACCTGCTTCTCAGACAAGGCCTTTTACAGGAGACAGGATGTTGTACTTGGGCTGCTATTGTGGGATATAACGACGAGCTGTGATGATGTTTATAATGCTATTGGGCGAAAGTATTCGGCCCCCTTGAACTTTGCGACCTTTTGCCACATTTCAGGCTTCAAACATAAAGATATAAAACTGTAATTTTTTGTGAAGAATCAACAACAAGTGGGACACAATCATGAAGTGGAACAAAATTTATTGGATATTTCAAACTTTTTTAACAAATAAAAAACTGAAAAATTGGGCGTGCAAAATTATTCAGCCCCAGGTCGCAAAGTTCAAGGGGGCCGAATACTTTCGCAAGGCACTGTATATCCTGCCTCTTGGTAAGCCAGCTACCCGCTACAGTCCAGCAGAGACACAACCATGCACACGTTACAGACCAGCAGAGACTCACCAATGCACATGCTACAGCTCAGCACAGATACAAAGGCATATGCACTACATCCACTCTTCAACAGAAAGGATTACATTTCATAAATGCCATTCTACCTAACCTGTCATCTGGTGAACTTGTCATTAATAATAATAATAATAATAATAAATAAACCCCCGTGCTTCTCTCACTACACCGGTTACCAATACAGTTTAGAGTTGACTTCAAGGTGCTATTATTTGTATTTAAGTCCATGAATGGCCTCACTCCTCCATACCTATTGGATCTTCTCTCTATGCTCCGTGCAGAGCATTAGGCTCCTCTGAGCATCTGTCCCTGGTTGTCTCTTGGTCTCGATACAAAAAACGAGGCGATCGTTCTTTTGCCGTGTATGGCCCCAGACTCTGGAACTCCCTACCACTGGTCTATAACTGAGCTAGCGGCTTTTAAGTCAACTCTAAAAACCCATCTTATTAGACAGGCCTTTGGTGCTTAACCCGTTCCAGTCTTAACCCATCTTTTAACTTGTTGTTTTATGCTGTTTGTGTCCTGATATGGATTTACTCCTTCTGTTTTTAAAATTTGTGTTTTATTCTGTTTAGGTCTTATTATTTTAGTAGTGTTTTTCCATTAGCGTACACATGTTCTGTTGTGAAGCACTCTGTGCTCCTTTGGAGCTGTAAAGTGCTATATAAATAAACTATTATTATTATCCTAGAACACATGTTCCTTTGTAGTTGTAAAGTGCTATATAAAAAAACTATTATTATTATTATTATTATTATTATTATAAATCTCCCTTTAGAAGATCAACTCACACCCACAGATGCCACCCTTCAGCTTGGCTCCTTTGGGATCCCCAGTGCAGCTACTCCTCTTCTCTGGGTTGTCTACTAACTCCTTGGTCCTGCAGTTGTATCCGCTTCCAATCCAGTATCCAGCATCACACCATCTCCTCCTCTGCTCAAGTATCACCTCAGCTGAAAGAATCACTAGCTGCCCACTACCCACCCTTGATGATATTGCTGACTCTTGCTGCCTCACCAAGGCCAGAAAGATTATTTTTGACCACCTCATCCCGGACACCACCTGTTCAGCATGCTGCCCTCAGGAAAAAGATACAGCAGTATCAAGAGCAGAACAAACAGACTAAAAAAAACAACTTCTGTTCATGGGGTGTTAGAATATTAAATTGCCCCATAAAGTCTTTCCTCCTATCTTAAGACATAATCATTATGTAACTTCATTGTAACTGTAAGTGTAGCTTTATGGTTTAGGGCACTATGCAATGCAGATTAACCAAATATTTGATATTTTACCTTGTTCTATATATCTGTATGTGAATTATTTTTATGTATATATTGACTATTTTTATGTATTTATTTTTCACTCAGGGGGTTGTTCATTAATACAGAGAGCTCACAATTTTGTTATATGTATACCTATAAAGACAATACACTTTGATTTGTAAGACTGGACACATTTGCAGATTTGTGTGTCTGCAAAACATTGTTTCCATCTCTCAAAACAATGTGGTTGGAGTCCAAGTGGATTAAATTTACTTTTGAACTCTTGTTAAATTTCAAAAATTCAAACTTAATTCATCAAATGTTTGTTCTAAACCAAGCATCCTGTTTCATGCAGCAACACATGGATAAAAATTAAACTGGGGTTTAAAAGCATTTCGTGGGGGTAAGACTTCCCCATAAAGTGACCATCTAGTGCTCTAGCCTAAATGACCATAGGCTACACACTGTTTGACCCTATCTTTGAATACAACCCATAGGACCCTTCCAACTGCCCATTTACCAAACCTTTGTCATTTTGGTAGCAATCATAAACACCTGGTTATAGTTATGGAACTTTCACAATGTCATTTGGCTGAGACACAAAACCAACTCAGTTAGGTTTAGGATAAGATCTTGTTGTGGGTTAAAATACCCTTTGCTGTCATGGTTACAATAATAAACACATGGTTAAGGTTGTAAAACAATAATGGATAAAAAAGAACACAACACTTCACACAGGAAATCAAAAATCCTGTGTTTTCTCCACACCGACTTCAGCCTCTGACTTTTTCACTCTAAATTTCTCCTTTATTTATGAATCATTGAAATCAGTCATTATTCAACATAAAGTTAATTAATTAGATTGTTCTGAAATATTGTGCTGTATTTTAGTGAGAATTATTATACCCTAATGGTCATAGAATACAAGATATAAAAGTAGGAATGACCACCTATCATTATCTGACTGTCATCATGCATGGCCTGAACACTGTCTGAACAGCCTTCTGCATAATGTCCTTAGTGAATGTAATGAATATGACACAGATCGTCTTCTGCAATCATCATACCATTAGGAACGGGGGCTTCACAGGGGTGTGTGCTCAGCCGATTGCTCTTCACACTGCTGACCCGTGACTGTGTTCCAACCTTCAGCACCAACTACATTGTCAAGTTTGCAGATGACACGACTGTAGTCAGCCTCATTACCAACAATGATGAGGCCAACTACAGGAGTGAGATGTGCCAACTGGTCCAGTGGTGTAAGGACAACAACCTCTCCCTCAGTGTGGGGAAGACTAAAGAGATCATTGTGGACTTCAGGAGAAAACCTCTAAAGCATCCACCACTGACCATCAACGGTGCTGTAGTGGAGAGAGTGAGCAGTACCAAGTTCCTGGGGGTGCACATCTCTGAGGACCTCTCCTGGACCAACAACACCACATCACTGGCCAAGAAGGCTCAAACCCGCCTCTACTTCCTCCGCAAACTGAGGAGAGCCAGTGCCCCACACCCCATCATGTGCTCCTTCTACCGGGGCACCATTGAGAGTGTCATCACTGACTGCATCACTGTGTGGTATGGAGCCTGTACTGCCTCCTGCAGAAGGACCCTGCAAGGCATAGTGAAAACAGCCCGCAAGATCATCGGTGCCCCTCTGCCTTCCCTTATGGACATCTTCAACACCCGCCTCACCTGCAGAGTCATCAGCATTGTTGATGACACCTCCCACCCCCCACACTCCCACTTCAGACTCCTGCCTTCAGGCCCACTCCACCAGACTTACAAACAGCTTCATCCACCAGGCTGTGAGGATGCTGAATGCTGTCCATTACCTCCCCTCCTCTGCCCCCTGCTCCTGGATTGTGACCAACCACAGAACATAAAGACTACCTCTGCTGTTTTGTACAAACCCAGTACATTCCCCCTTCTTGTTATATTACATGTAAATCTGTTGCTGACTGTTTTTACCGTCATATCTGCTGCTGTTGGTTATTTGCAGTACTATCCATCTCACAACCATCTGACAATCTTCTTGTTATTATTTGCACTGTTTGTAAATAGTTTGAGTCATAGCCTGTTAGGTTGTACTGTTTAGTTTTATCCTAATCACTTTGATTTAGTTTTCTATTTTTTAGTCTATTTTTACTCTACTTTTATTCTATTTTAGTTTCCTAAATGGTATGGCATTCAATAATGGGTGAGGGAGAAATGGTATTTTGATTTTCTGAATGTCCTGCACATATAGTGACTTGACAATAAAAATCTTTGATCTCTTGATCTGTTCCTCTGTCATAGGGATGTATTAACAAGTGTTTGGTGCTTTAAAAGCAATAAAACAAGACATGCAGTAGCTTCCACAATTCACTTCCTCCTCTTTATGTGTCCATGGAAATCCTGTAGATCAGAAGCTTCAGACAACTCTTTGACTTCACTGAAAACAGGTTACTTAGCATCTGACCCTTGACACAGGGAAGCCTTTGAAGTGCCCACTGTGGTCTGTAAATTGATTAAAACTTTAATAGCAGTGATGAAGTCAGCAAAGAACAAAACAAATGTGTGATTCATCATCAAGGGCTCTGAGGTAATTGTTCCATGTTTTGTTTTTAAGACAGTAAGCTCAAGTTGAACAGCTATAAAAGAGGCAAGGTCTTTGTGGAACAAACAAACAAATGTGCATTAAACAAATGTTCTGGAAGAACACAGAAATGATTCCAACAGCAATAATTACTGTTGCATATGACAAAGTAGTCTTAATACACCTTAAAGATGTCTTTTTCATTTTTTGCATCCATATAAATTTGTCCATATATGCTGTGACCAAGTGAATGTGAGGCTGCAGGGTGTAAGAAAGCTCCTTTAATGACTAACAGGCCTGTGTAGCTCGTGGCTATCAGAAAAATGTTTATTTTGATGGGTAAGCCAAGAGTGGCCAGCTGGTTTGAGTTGTGAACAATACTAGAGATTCAGCCTGCACATGGTTTTGATTTAGCCCTCCCTTCTCCTCAGATTCTCCGTCCCCTCATCCTCCTTTCCATCTCCACAGGCCACTACTGCCTGTAGCTTCATTTCCTGGGAATCTTACTATCCCTCACCTCACAATCATGTTTGTATTTTTATTCTGTCACCCACCCTTACTCCCCTATAAGCCCCTGGTGATTGGAACTGATAAAATATATATGACTCTGAGAAGTGCATCGTGCTTTATTGTTAAAGAATAATAGAGCACAAAAGGTTGGGTAATCCCAGAATTATTGGCCCATCTGCTCCATTCCACTGCACTCTCTGGGAGAACAAAAGTTCTTATTGGCTCCTAAAGCATATTGATCCTACTTATCTGTGTGGGGAGCAAATGAAACAGGGAATAAAATGTGAACTCATAAAGACATTATGTCCATTTATTAGAACAGAACAACTTGTATCTGTACAGTCTGCTGTGCTTGTTTGTGTGCAAATGGGCACATGTCAACCAGATGATAACCGTGGATGTGTGCCTGCATACATTCATGAGTGTATATGTGTGTACATTACACAGTATGGAAGCTTTTCAGGCCCTTTCAAGTTTTACACATTTTGTTATGTTCCAGACTCATCTTAAAATGGATTCAATTGATTTTTATTTTTCATCAATCTACACACAATACTCCACAATGAGTGAAAACAGGTTTTTTAAATGTCTTGAAAATGTAATAAAAACAAGAGACTGAAATATCCCATTTACACAAGTATTCAGACCCTTCTCTTAGTATTTGTTTAAAGCACATTTCGCAGCAACAATAGCCTCAAGTCTTGAGGATGAAGCTACAAACTTGCCATACTAGGTTGGATGGGGAGTGTTTGTGCACAGCCATTTTCAGGTCTCTCCAGGGATGCTCCATTGGGTTCCCAGAGTTTTCCTGAAGCCACTCCTGTGTCTTCTTGGCAATCTGCTTCTGGTTGTTGTCTTGTTGAAATGTAAACCTTCGCCCCAACCTGAGATCTGAGACACTCTGTAGAAGGTTTTCATTCTGAACTGCTCTATATTTTTCAGCATCCATTCTTCCCTCACCCCTGACTAGTCTCCCAGTCACAGATGCAGAAAACCATCCCCACAGCCTCATGCTGCCACCATCGTGTTTGACTATAGGGATGGTATTAGTGAAATGATGCTCAGTGCCTGGTTTTCTCCACACACACTATTGGGAATTGTGGCCAAATAGTTTCATCTGACCAGAGGATTTTGCTTTTCATGGTCTGAGACTCCCTCAGGTGCCTTTGCCAAAACTCCCAGCAGGCTGTCATAGGCCTTTTAGTGAGGAATGGCGTCCTTCTGGCCAGTCTACCATAGAGGCCTGATTGGTGGAGTGCTGTGCAGAAGGTTGTCCTTCTGTAAGGTTCCCCCATCTCCAGAAAGGAACTGACCTTTGGTTCTGTCTGACCAAGGCTCTTTGTCCCTGATTACTCAGTCTGGCTGAGCGGCCAGATCTGTGAAGACTGTTGGGGGAGGCTGCTGTGCTCTTGGGCACTTTCAGTGCTGTAGAAATGTTCTTGTATCCCTCCCCAGATCTGTGTCTTGACTCTCTGGTCAGTGGACAGTTCTCTCAGCCTCATGGCTTTGTTGTCACTCTGCCTTTCATGATTATATCCAATAAATTAAATTAGCCACAGGTGGACTCTAACCAAGCTGTAGAAGCATCTCCATAATTATTGATAGGAGAAGCATGCACCATAACTCAATTGCAAGTGTCATAACAAAGGGCCTGAATACTTATGTAAATGGGATATTTCAGTCTTGTATTTTTAGTACATATACAAAACACTAAAAGCCAGTTTTCACTTTATCCTGTGTAGTATTGTGTGTAGATTGATAAGGAAAAATTAAACTGAATCCATTTAAAGATGAGTATGAAACATAACAAAGTGTGAAAAACTTGAAAGGGTCTGAAAACTTTCCAAAGCAGATTTTGATTCTGATTTCGATATTGACTACTGCATCGCCCATGCTGTTCATCTTGTTTCACAGATCTTTTGCAACAGTGCTGGTGGTGACTGCTGGGTGCCCAGTCATCTCAAACCTCTTCTGCTTCTTCGTGCAAGCTGTGGTTTAGGCTCTGCTCACTCTGTGGTCAGTGGCCTCCTCACACAGCATCTACTAAAGTGTTTTTTTCCCCCCTATATAGGTACACACATAGGCAAAAACATTTAAATACAAGTTCACACACATGGGAAGAGAAAAATGTGGCTCAGCGGGGAGCCTATTAGTTTTATGAAATAGTCTATATAAGACATTACGGCTATAGGGGCTTTCTTACTGATGGATGTACACCAAGCTTTTCACCCTCTTATTTTGTTATTTCACTTTTAATTTCTGGGCAGTGTCAGTTAGTCCATCACATTGGTCAGAAATGAAATATTTCAACACCCAGTGGCTTGGGTGATTTCTTGACTTGTCTTCTAGGACCAGCAATAGATTCATATTTATGGATTTAATGAAATGTTTCAGCAATTGTTGAATGCCATAAGCCATAAAATTTAGTACACTCAGGATGAACTGTACTAACTTTTCATCCAGCCCCACCATCAAATAATGAACACAGTAACCATTAAAACTGCTAAAGATCAGCACCTTAGCTAACCCTGAGTAGCTCCTTCGGTGGTCGGCGCACCTCACCAGGAGGCCATTACATCTGTAAAGCACAATCCTAACTCGCTCTTCACAGCCACCCTGACTGACCATCAGGAGTCACTACTGCACAATGACACCAGTTTTGGCTGGCCATTCCCAGCACTTCTGACCATAACTAAAGCGGGATCCAAAATTGTGCAACACTGAGGTTTGACATTAAAGTTGAACATGAAAAAGCTCTGGTAAAGCTGCATCATAATCTTCTGTACACATACATATGTGTGTCTGTGCATGTGAACACTGCTGGTTCGACTCAGCTGTACTATACCATTACTACAAAGATTACAGAGGATTCACTGGAACCATATTTTTGTACTGAAACAATTGTTTGAATGTTTTGAATTAAATAACATTTTGGGCCAGAGTCATGGAGTGAAGTCAGATAACCAGCCCATGGTTCCTCATCAAACATGCACACACACACACACACACACACACACACACACACACACACACACACACACACACACACACACCAAGCAAAGAGTAAAAATATACAAGTAAGGTTGAATTAGATAAGCATTCATTACTGAATCAAGAGTCAAAATGAGTGTGGATGAGTTTAGAGGGTGAAGGTGGGGGGGGGGTCTATTTCATGAAACCTTATTATTTCACAAACAAAAAACCACACACACACACACACACACACACACACACACACACACAGCATCAGCCCCTCTGGTATTTGTTTATGTCCTTGGCTGTGTCTTGAAATCTTTGCTAAGCCAAATTGAAATGTTTTCCCCACCAAATATAATGTTCCCACAAAAACACATGCATGTACACACAGATGTACACACATTCATACAAATTCTTTCTTTGAGCTCGCAACTAAGTCAATTAATGTTCAATCTGATGGAGGCTTGATTCGTACTCTCTCAGTGTACAAACAAGAGTTTGATTCTGATTGACTCCAGATTCCATGTGGATCTCATTGCTCTGACAAATATCTTCCAATAATGTTTTCCATCCTGTGGCTTTCATCGTAATAGTGAGCCAGATATCAAAGTGCAGTTGAATTAAACAGAACATCTGTAAAATATACAGAGCACTCTCCTTAACATACATGTTGAGAATGGCACAATAAATTACTGAGCATGGTTTCTTTGATTAGCTTTTATCTTCTTTTTCACAGCTGAAACGGCATATCTTCTTAATCCTTCCCTCATTTGACATCATACAGTTCCTCAGCTACTTGTGTGTATGTGTTTCAGTGCTAATGTGTTGGCTGAAGCATGGGTTTTCAATTTTAAGCCTCTTTGTGATCCACCTATAAAATGAATACAGTTGGTCCCTTCTTGGCCTCAGGATCACACACATTGTAGCAGCTTTATTAATTCCACTGGTATGAGTCACATTTTAAATCTTCTCCTTCTTGAAACTGCCAGCCTTACTATGCAACCCTTCATCTTTCCCCTTGTTTGCTGGGCATGAACATGTGCATCTTTGTAAGAGTGAATAAATCATCACAAGGTTAGTTGGTTAGTCATACACTGTGACAATAATTAAACCAGTCACAAATATTATTACAAAATAAAAGCTTTAGAGCCACCCAGAGGAATGAGTGTCTCGTACTTCAAGCTGTGCCCCCTTCACCTTCTAAGAGCTGTCGTTATTGGGATAAAAGGGCAGCTGGATGTAGTCAATGCCTCGTTGGCTCACTGCCGCCCAATAGCATTATAAACAACATCACAGCTCGTCGATATATCCCACAATAGCAGCCCAAGTACAACATCCTGTCTCCTGTAACAGGCCTTGTCTGAGAAGCAGGTACAATCATGACCCATATAGAACCTTGACTGCCACTGTGAGAAGGCAGGGAGGGTCATTATGTTCAGTGACGTGCGGTGAGGTTGACAGCTGGTGAGGCACTAACTCTTTTACAATCAGATTTACAAATACAAATTGTCTGTTATCAGACAATGCGTTATGTTTTATATCTCATATCAGCATTCTTCACACAAACGTAACCCATATTTTATTTGAGGTTAAAATTTATTCCAATTGAGCTTATTTCTAACTAGAAGTAATAAAAGTTTATGGTCTTACCTTTACTTGTAGACAAAATCCATTTGTCAGCTGGTATGTATTACAAACCCTTTTACCGTTCGAATCCAATATGGGCTCACAAGCGGCGTACTGTTTGCCTCACCGAGTAACTTTTTTACTGGGTTTTATGGTTAATCTGCGAGCCTAAACACGTTACAGAACTACATTTTATACATTATCCAGATTATGGCAAGGCAGAGCATATAATCAGAGTGTTTGAAAGCATTTTATTTGCGATATATAGAGGGACAGCGACACACTATTTGCATCGCATACAGTTTGTGAGGATTACACGATCCACCGAGAGGCACAGCAAAGTGTTGACTCATCGCGCATCTCCTCCATGTATTTGAACGGGACATACGGAAATTCTGCTATTCTTTATTGAAAAAAAATCCTTCAACATCGGATTCGAACGGCAAAAGGGCCTACAACACACACCAGCCGACAAATATTAACATTTATTATATTTTATGGTTAACTTTTTTTTCTTTTCAAGATTGACAGGGGAGGCTCTGCCTCACCTGCCTCCCCTGACCGCACGTCACTGATTATGTTTATGTGAGGAAGTGCTTCTTGAAACTGCCAGATTTACTGTGCAACCCTTTATCTTTCCCCTTGTTTGCTGGGCATGAGCATGTGCATCTTAGTAAGAGTGAATAAATCATCACAAGGTTAGTTGGTTAGTCATACACTGTGACAATAATTAAACCAGTCACAAATATTATTACAAAATAAAAGCTTTAGAGTCACCCAGAGGCATGAGTGTCTCGTACTTCAAGCTGTGCCCCCTCCAGTACAGTTATTAGTAACACAGTAAGACTTCTTCTTCTTCTTCTTCTTCTCCTTCAGAGGACAATGATGAGATTCAGCTTTGAGCTGAAGCAGTACGTGTTCAGAAGCTGACTGTTCCCACAAGGCACAGCATGGGCCAAACAAATTAGAACTTTTGGTGCATCCCAGTTCTGCTGGACACACCATGGATAGGGGTTAATTTGCGCTGGAACAAGCCGGATCCTGATCTGGCACCTCTCAAATTGTGACCGGCACCTATTTTGATGGACCCGGCATCTCAGTTTCATATGAAAGAAACTGAATATATGAATAACATATAAAAAGTCCAAGGTCTAATACTTTTTGTACAAGTAGCCTTTTACAACAGCATATTAGACTAAAATTAGAAAAATTAAATACAATAAAACAAGAAGTTAGAGCAGCTAGATGTGGTCAATGCCCTGCTGGCACATTGCTGCCCAAGAGCATTAAAACAACACCTCAGCTTGCCACTATACCCCATAATAGCAGCTCAAAGCATCATCCTCTCTCTGCATCAGGCCTTGACTGAGAAGCAGGTGTAACCATGCCCATATAACACCTGACTGCCACTGTGAGAAGGTAGAGTGGCTATTCTGTTTATAGTGGAGGGGAAGTGCAGGGGAGGGCGCACAGTGAGCCAGTGCACCTGACAAAACGCACGTACGACAGTCTGAGTTGTGAGATACACATGTTAACTATACATAACAGTCAGATGCTCATATTGCATTGCTGTTCTCAAATATAATATGCTCATTTCGATCAGTAAACAAAGTGTAACGATGCTGATGGCCAGCCACAGTCAAGCGGGACCGACAGGAAAACAAGAATACCATTGGGGAGCGCACAGAGAGAATGTGTGCGAGCAGTGACGCCACAACACACCCACACACACACACACACACACACCCACACACACACAACAACAACAACAACAACAACAACAACAACGGCATGCATTGACAGCACAGTCAAGCGAGGATGCGTTGTCCACCAGGGGGCAGGTGTATGCATATGCTCCACACCGGGAGGAGCCTCGCGATCGCGCGATAACTCAACTCAACTCAACTCAACTCAACTCAACTCAACT